>NC_045732.1:43154488-43196615 GCF_009834535.1 Camelus ferus | reverse complement strand
TCTTTATAACTTCCTTCTTTCCACTTTCTTAGGGTTCAGTTTGCTGTTCCTTTTCCAGATCCGTGATCTGGAAGCTGAGGTAATTGATTTTCACCTTGTCTATAGGCGTTTAGAGCTCTGGACTTCCTCTAAGCACTGCTTTAGCTGCATCCACCAACTTTGATACTTTTTGGAAATCAACTCAACCTACTCCTCCCATTATTCAATTCCGTGCCAGCTCAGATTCACTACCCCCCCACCCCCTCCAGCTTTGCAGACGGGGAGCTCCATCCTAGCAAATTCAAGAATAAGTAGAGCTGGCTCTTCTAAGGAACAAGACCCATGTGGCTTAGAATCTAAGCTTGAGGAAGCAGGACCAGGAAGGGATGGCAGGGCCACATCATGCAGGGTTTTCAAGGCTAGGTTAGAGAGGCTGATTTAGAAAAAGATGATCAAGTCAGCTGAAGAAAAATGCACAACCTTAAAGTTGTGAGTTACGTTTTATTCAGGGTCTTACTGAGAACTATAGCCCAGAAGGCAACCTCTCAAGACAGCTCTGAGGACCTGCTCCAAAGAGGTAAGGGAGGGGCAGGATATATAGGAGTTTTGGCTGGGGAAAAAACCCAAGTAGTCAAACATCAAAAGATTGCTGCTCATCACAAAAACAAAACAAAACCCAAAAAACCCAGACATCTCAAGTTAACGATTTTAGCACTTTTCTATGTATGGGAAGATGCAAGAGTCTGGGCTCATTGAAATTTTTCCTTAGATATGCATCTCAGCTATCTAGGGCCAGTATCCTGTTTTTCTCCATCCTGCATTCCCCCAGGGCGCACCGTTGCGGGGAGGCTGCAGTGGCTGCCAGCTGGAAGGCGGGGAGCATTCATTGTTCGCTGGAATGGCAGGCAACACTCCCCTCCCACAACCCAGACGCGGTAATCCCCTACGCTTACTGTGTGCCAAGCCCTGTTCTAAGCACTACACAAAATATAATCCATTTTATTCCTCACAACAACCCAACAGCATGTGTATATATAATATTAAATATATAAATATATATATATATATATATATATATATATATATATATATATATATATATATACTGAAGTGTCTACAATACAATACTCTCACACCTGCCTCCTCCACAGGGAAGGCTTCTATCTTTCTACAAAGTCCTCTTCAAGGTCTCCTTCAGTGTGCCAGGGGTCCCTGGGATTCTTCTAGCAAACCTCAAGGTCAGTGCTGTGTTTCTCAGCCGCTCCCCACACCGCTCTAGCCTGAGGGCCCTGGCTTCCCCACCCCCAGCCGCCCCCCAGGAAGCAGAACAGCCAGTCCTTAGCCCAGGCCCACTCCTGCAGCATGTTGACAGCTGGTCTTGTGTTAGAGCACGGACCTCTTTCTGTGTCCCTCTGCTGCCCTCTGCTTGTCTTTGAAGGAGAAAGGAAAAGAGAGGAGGATGGGGAAAATGGATGACAGCGCTCCAGGATAGCCTGCGTAGAAGAGAAGCAGATTACCACGCCCGGCCAAAGACTCCTGCCTTGGTGCCAGGACCTGTGCCCCAGGCCCCCAGGGCCCATCCCGTTCACCTGCTTCTCCAAAGTCCTGCTCCACATCCCGCCTGGCAGCCTGGAGGGCAGATGGTGCAGCAAGGTGGGCCAAGTGTCCTTGCTCGTGGGCCTCCAGGCGACCCTCTGGCTCTGTGCCCAGAGATCAAAGGGCAGGAGTAGGAGGGCCACGGACTGAGGACGGCTGGTGCTGACAGAGGTAGGTGGTGCACATGCCAGGACTCTGACATCAAACTGGAAAGTAAAAGCTTAAGATATGTCTTAGCCAGCTCAGGCCACCATTATATAGTACTATAGACAGGGTGGCCTAAACCACAGAAATGTATTTTCTCACAATTCTGGAGGACAGAAGTCCAAGATCAGAGTGCCAGCATGGTCAGGTTCCGGTGGCAGCTCTCTTCCTGGCTTGCAGATGGCCACCTTCTTGCCATGTGCTCACATGGTAGAAAGAAAGAACATGGTTTCTGGTGTCTTCTTACAAGGGCACTAATGCCATCATGAGGACCCCACCCTCATGACTTCATCTAACCCTAGATGAGCCGCCCAAAGCCACTCCGAATACCATCACATTGAGGGGTTAGGGCTTTTAACACATGGATTTGCGGGGTGGGCACAAACATTCAGTCCATAACGAGGTGTATATGTGTAAGGGATTACTTTGTAATGACATAGGAAAAGCCACCCATCCCAAACTACTGGGGGGAACGTTAATTCTAGGGTGTGAGGCCCCTGATCTATTTAGGGTGTGTCTCCGGAGTGCGAGATCTCTGATCTGTTTGGGACTCTGAGCTCTGGAGTCCTCCCCCTTCCCAACCTCTCTCTCACCCCATCCTCACCCTCCACTGCTGAGAGTCAGGGATCAATCATCAGCCCTATTGCTGTTTGCCTTACCTTGAACTTAGCACCTCTCTCTCTTGTGGGTTACCTCTCTAGCCCCTGGGGCATGTGAGTTTCAGATTCTTATTCCTAGGCACACCCCAGATCCCTAACAGACACACAAATGCTCTGTGCTATGCATATTATTTTTATCGTATGATTTTCCTTTATAAAGAGTTACACAAATACATGAAATGGGTTTGTATTAAAAGTTCCAACAAAACATCAAATATATGGACTATACAGGTCATCCCCACCTCCACTCTCCAAAAATGATCACTGAGGTCAGTTTCTGGTGTTTCCTTCAAACACACACACACACACACACACACACACACACACACACACACACACAGAGTCACTAAAACCATCTCCCACCTGCTTTTCCCTGTTAACAGCGTGTCCTGTGGAAGGCACTCCCACCCCATAGGAACACACAGGTCCCACGCATTCTGTATCATGTCAGGTGGGTACTCTGTGGTATAACATAAACTCCCCAACTTTCATTTCACTCTGCAGCAGTCATCGTCTAGAAATGGACATTTATAAGGTTTTCCCAGTCATTTGCTCCTACCTGCCTGGTGCACACAGCTGTGTGTGTGTGTGTGTGTGTGTGTGTTTGTGTGTGTGTTCGAGTTAGAAGTGGAATTGCTGGGTCAAAGGGTTCTTTCATTCAGCAGACACCCAATGAGTGAGGTCTATGTGATGAGCACTGTTCTAAGTGCTGAGAAGACATCAGAGAACAAGACAGACAAACATCCCTGCCCACGTGGAGCCGACATTCCAGTTGGGGAGGAGGGTGTCCAATTTTTATTTAGATGTTTCACAAGGCCCTGGAAGCTTTCGCTGTCATCAGTGGTGCAGTCACTGGCTTCTTCTCCACTGCTGTCTGTGGGGCAGGGTCTGCAGCAGGAGGCTGGCTGCCTCAGCCTTTGCTCTCTACAAGATCTGCAGGGGCTGGAGCTGGGATGGTCTGTTTGGAGACATGGATGCGAGTATGCCTGTGTGTGGTTGCGGAGGGGTATGGAAACTGAATGGTCTACTGGAGAGAGAGAGTGAGGGGAAACAGGCAAAGAAGAGACCACTTCCTGGTGTTGGAGGGAGCTAGGGACAAAGTGATCCCCAGAGGTGGCATGAGCAGCCCCTCCCAGGCCACACCCACAGAGGGTGGGCAGGAGTGGAGGTGCTGAGGAATCTAGTGTCGTCTCAGAACATACCATTGTGTCATTGTCATGTGGACACTTCTGGGGCCACATAGACGGGGTATGGCCACCATATGAGGTAGCCTACACTGGAGGTTGGACAGCCTTGGTTACTCAGACGGGGGTCTCTTTCCAGAAGTCACACACACTGGGGAGTGGACACTCCTGGAATCACACACGCTGGACGCTGCACACTCTTGGGATCACACAAAGTAGAGTGTAGACATCTCTGGGGTCAGATGGACAGGTGTGTTGACATTGTTATAGTTAAACAAACTAAGGTGTGGACGGTCCTGGGATCAGGTTTGTATGTGGACACTTCTGGGCTCACACACACTAGGAGGTGGATACTTCTGAGTCACCCAGACTGGTTAGTGGATATTTGTAGGGTTAAACATACTGGGGTGTGAACACCCCAGGGGTCAGATAGCCTGGGGTATGGACACTGCTGAGGTCACACAGACTGTAGCGTGGAACCTCTTGGGATCACTGACTGGGATGTACACATCATCTGGGATCAGACAGCTTAAGGTGTGGGCAACTGTGAGGACATACAGGGTGGGTGTGGACAGATGTGGGGTCATGAAGATGGGGGTTTGGACACTCCTGGAGTCACTCAGGCTGGAGTGTGGACAGACCTGAGGTCACTCAGGCAGAGGTGCAAACACTCCAAGGTCTCCCAATGCACATACACTGAAGAGTAGACAGTCCTGAGGTCACACAGAGAGAGTTTGGGACACTCTTAAACACATTGGGGAGTGGACACTCCTGAAACCACACACGGGTGGACTGGACACTCCTTATGTCGCACAGACTGGAGTGTGAACATTCATGGTGTCCCACAGAGGAGGGGATACTCTTGGGGTTATAGTGACTGAGGTGGGGACAGTCCTATGGGCTGTGTTGTAGACACTCCTGCAATCTTGGTGAAAGCGGTATGGACATTCTTGTGGTCAAAGAAGTGATGAGCCGGCACCGCCGGGGCTGGAGATTAAGGTGTGGACACTCCCTCGGTCACACAGAGTAATTGATGGATGCTCCTTGGTATAGACTTGGGAGCAGACACTGCTGAGGTCACAGGCTGTGGTGAGGGCGGTTCAAGGGTCATATACATGGGTATTTGGACACTCATGGGCTCACACACAATGGGGAGTCAACAGTCATGGGGTCCCTCACATGGGGGGTTGAACACTCATGATCACATGGACTGGGATGTGGACATGCTGGTGTAAAACAGCTTGGGGAGTGGGCACACACTGGGATGAGGGTCTCGCTGGCATCACACACAGTAGTGTGCACAGTCCTGGTGTCACAGAATGGGGAGAGGATGCTCCTGGGGTCACACAGATTGGGGAAAGGATGATGCTGAAGGTGTGCGTTTGGAGACCACTGATTAAGAAGGGAAAGTTCAAATACCACCGGTTCAAGTAATTAAACAGGGAGGCCATTAGGTTGAGGCGGCTCTGATGCCTTGGTAGGCTACGTGAGCCAGAGTCAAAGCACCTGTATCTGAGAAATCAAAATTTAAGAAGAACCAGTCACAAACAGCCAACTGGGTTTTCCCAAATAAGCACCCTCTTCCGCTCTAAACCAATCAAATAAGCTCGCTTTGCTTCTCCATCTGCCCTATAAAAGCCTTGCCCCAGCTCATGGTGTGGAGGGCTTCTAAACCACTTCCCAGAGCTGCCCAATTCCAGCGTTTGCTTAAATAAACTCCTGAAACATACAAATGTGCCTCAGTTTATCTTTTAACACACCTGAGCCATGCACATGACAGGCTCTAGAATATGCGCTTCACTTTTAGTCACCACGTAGGACTCACAGACTGCCTCTTTTTGTCACTGTCGGGGATGCCCGAGGAAGGGAACTGTCTATAATCTGTTGCTCGGAAGGTCTGCAGTGCCTGAGACCTGGGGCTTCTCACTTATTTTCAGAATTGGTCTTACTGTTTCTTTATCTGTGAAATGGGGATTGCTTATTTCCCACCTCCTTTTCCAAGACGTTTTGAGGATGAAGTGAGGGTCTCAAGTTAAAACTGCTTTGTAAAATAAAGCACCAGGCCTGAGACTTTTCTTAAAATTCAAAGCAGTGAGCTGGCTGCTTCAGTGGCTTGGGGCAAGGAGCTGGGAGAGTGGACACCAAGTTTGTAATCATGGATCTAACTGACCTTGAATGAGTCGCTTGCACTAGCCTCAGATTCCTGGGGATAACTACCCATCTGACAGGGCGTCGCAGTGACAGCTGGCTGTCCCCAAAAGTCATGCTTTGTCTGCCCTAATGTTGAGCTGTTGCAAAGCAGCTGCCCAGCCAGAAATTACATCTTCCACCTTCCCTTGCACCTGGGTGGGGCCATATGACCAGTCCTGCCCAATGGGCTTGAGCTAAAACCATGTGAGTCCTTAAGAAACAGTGGTGTTTCCTCCATTTGCCCATCGTCCATCCTTTGGAGGTCTCGAGCCCCAGCAGAGGGGAAAGCCACAGTGTACAAGGAGCCTGGGGTCCTCAGCCAGCACATGAAAGTCCACCTATCAACCAGAAACACCCACATTATTCTGTGATGAGAGCAAGAAACAAGCTTTTATTATTGTGTGAAACCACTGACATTGTGGGGTTGGTTTGTTACTGCAGAAGAGTTAACTTCTGACTACACATACAGTGTTGTGTGGATCGAATCCTCTGTGGAAATGGACTTTGCCAGCTGAGGAGCCCACGGACAGGGGAGCCTTCTTCCGGGAAGGTCTCCTGGCTTCAAGGAGCTGCTAGTCCTTCCTTTACAGCAGGCAGAGCTCTGGCCAGGATGAGGGGCTGGGAGGGCATTGGCACCACCCTAGCTGGACACTGGCTCCACTGAGGGAGTGGGGGAACCCTGGACATGGGACTCTGTTCTTCAGAGACCCAGAGGTGAATGAGGGGCTGGTGCTCTGTAGCTTGGCTCAGCTTTAATAATAGGTTTCAGAACTACTATATATAACATAGATAAACAGCAAGGTCCTACTGGATAGCACAGGGAACTATATTCAATACCTTATAACAGCCTATAAGAAAAAGGATATGAAAATGAATATGTGTGTGTGTATACATATATATATATACATATATATATATATATATGTAACTGAATCACTATGCTGTACACCAGAAATTAACACAACATTGTTAGTCAACTATACTTCAATAAAAATATTTTAAAATGACAAAAAAAAAATGGGCTTCAGGGTATATCTAGAGTTGGCAGAATTCAGCCACAGCTTTCCATAGATGAATTAAAGATAGCTTTGCTTTCACTAAATGACTCCAACAGCAGATTTCTTTTTCTCCTTAGAGTGAAGGCACTTTCTGTTGAGTCGCCGAGACCCACTATGCTCCCTCCCCATCCACTGCTGGCCCCAGTGCTCCTCCTAGGACAAAGCCCCAGAAGAACTTGTGGGGCAGCAGCCAGGGTTTCCCAGACTATGCCACCTTCAGAGCCATTTGATGCTCCTATGACCCCAGGCCCACACAATATGCTGGGACAGTGCTTGCTTACAAAGTGTTATTTCTACCCTAAAGAAAACGCCTGCCTTTCCACCAGATCCAGAGTTTGTGAGAACTTGAGGGAAGGCATTTAAACCACATAGGCTCTGTAACTCAGTTTCCTTGTCCATAAAATGGACATGCTAGAACATAGCCTGGCCATCTCAGAGGGTAGTTAAGAGATTATGTGAAAAGGTTCTTTCTCGGTAAGGCATTCTCCCTGCAAGTAACAGAAAGCCCTATTAGAGTGCCTTCAAGTAAGGAGTTTATTTCCTCCCATTATCAGAAAATTTGAGATTGGCAGTCTCAAGCTCAATGATATTGTAAGCAGGGTTGAATTTTCACTTCCCCTCTTCCCTTCTTTCATCTCAACCATCTTTAAGCTTGCTGGCTTTTGTCTTCATGCTTATTGCCTTGTGGTCCTAAGACGGCTGCTGCATTTCCAGCCCTTACATCTGTATCCAATTCAGGAAAAAGGGGTCAGAACAAAGGCTTTCTCTTAATGAAACATTGTCTTTTTATTTGGGATGGACAGACTTCGCTATAGATTATCCTGTATTGAATAAGGGATAATTCCTCATTGACCAAAATGGAATCAAATGTCCCCCTCTCCAATTTATCCAAGGGAGGCAAAATTGCTATGATTCGTTTAGATCAATCATAATCTATTCCCTTGGTCTTGTGGAGGAATTCATCCTCCTTAAGGACAGATAATCTCCATTACCATCTGAGAAGAGTCGGGATGGGATAGTGGAGAGGGAGAGAATGGGGGTGAGGACAATAGGGGAGGCAGTGGGAAGCATTTGCCATAGAACCACAGAATGGGAAGCAAGGTGAGTGCAGTTCTAGCCCTAGTTCTGCATTGGAGTTGCTGTGTGGCTTGGGTTCTGTCTCTTACCCTCTCTGGGCCTTGGTTTCTCTTCTGTACTGGAGGGAATTGAGGTCAGAGGTTTCAAAGGCCACACCATATGTTGGTAGACCTGTGGCCTTGACCTGGACATGGGGGCTGGGCTGTGGAATTCACTACGTGGCAGTGAAGGCCCACTGCATCCTTCAGTGGGGAAGGTCCAGGGACTACTAGGCTCCTGTCTCTTTCCAGCTGGCAGGGGCAAGGATCTCTCCTAGGATCAAGGCCATTTTGGTTGTCCTTGAAGATGTCACTCTGAGGGTGTACAAGGGTCTCCTGGGGCACAGCAGGGGCCCACACCTGGGTCCAATTTTCAGTTTCCAGTCTCAGCTCTGTTACTGATATCACACTGGGTGACCTTGAACAGATCCCTGGCCCTCTCTGTGCCACAGTTTCTCCATTTGTTCAGTGGGGAGGTCAATGATGGTCTCTGCTGGACTTTACAGCCCTGAACTGCTGAGGCTGAGTGGGTTCAAGAAAGACGAAAGAGTCGATAAAAAACAACACAAAATAAAACAAGAAAAAAAGAAAGAAAGACATAAGAGAAAGGTAAGGTTTGCATGCCTAGGACCATGGGAGGCCCTTAGAGGCAGGCAATGGGGGAGTCAGGAATTGCCAGGGAAATGTGGGGAGAGCGCCTCTTATAAGAGGGGAGCTGGAGCTGCCTTCAGTGCTAACACCCTATTGCAGCTGAAGCTTTGATGTGGTTGCTGCACAGAGTCCTTGGGGGAAAGGGCAGATCCTCTGGTGGTCCTTCCAGCCTCCCTCTGTCCGCAGTTTCACTGCCAACTGCAAGCAGGTCTCAGTCAAGGCTGTTCTGATCTTGTGGCCATTAGGGTTTTTCCCTACCCCTTCTCTCCAAGTAAAACCAGAACTTTTGTGGATGGCCTGCCTCCTTTCCTTCCTTTCTTCCCTTTTTATTATTCATTGGGCACCTACTTGGTGCCAGGTGCTGGGGATGTACACAGGACCATGGCAGACCTGTTCCTGTTCTCCTGGAGCACAGAATCTGCTGGGTGAGTCTGCAGTTAAACAAGCAATTAATCTTCCTCATCAGGAGTGTTCTAAAGGGGAGCACAGATGGGGACCAACCAGAGCCAAAGAGGGTGTCTTGGTTTCCTAGGGCTGTTGTAACAAAGTACCAAAAACATGGTGGCTTAAACATCAGAAATTTATTCACTCACAGCTCTGGAGGTCAGAAGTCCTCAATCAAGGTATCAGCAAGGCAGCACTCCCTCCAGAGGCTCTAAGGGAGAACCTAGTTGTTGCTTCTTCCAGCTGCCAGTGGCTGCCAGCATTCCTTGGCTTGTGGCCCCATCAGTCCTATCTCTGCCTCCATGGTCACATTGCCACCTCCTCTGTGGGTATCTTCACGGCTTCTCCTTTACTGTCTATCTCAGATCTTCCTCAGTCTACCTCTTAAAAGGACACTTGTGGTTATATTTAGGGCCTACCAGCTAATCCAGATAATCTCCCCATCTCTGGCTCCTTCATTTAATCCCATCTGCAAGGTCCTTTTTTGCCATATAAGTGAAAATTCACAGGTTCTAGTGATTAGGAGGTGGACATCTTTTGGCGAGCTATTATTTAGCCTGTGACAGTTGGGGATGCCAGAGGGGGAGTCCACAGGGAGGTGATATCTTGGTTGAAATCTGAAGGATAAGGAGTTAAGTTACCCAAGCAGAAGAAAGGGAGACAGAATGTGCCAGTGGCACGTGCAAAGCTCTTGGAGATGAGAACCAACAATGATAACACGGGGAAACCGAGCAGTTTAGGATAGCACATCACAGGGTGATGGGCGGGTTGCAGAGGCCCAGATTAGCCCAGCCAGGCAGAGGGAAGGTGAAGAAATAGCCTGACCATGTCTTGGTGCTTCACAGGTTGTGCGGCTCCATGGTCGTGTGTAACGGACAGGCTGAGGGCTGGCCGGTGTCTGCAAGGCACAGTCCCTCATCACACCTGGGGACTTGGGCTGCCAGCCCCTACTCACTCACTCACTCACTCAGGAAGGCAGGCCTCTGGACTGGAGTTCTCCCACCAGCACAGGTCAGTGTGGACTGACAGTGGTGAAAAGCCTGGCTTCTAGAGTTGAGTGGCCTGGGCTGGGATCACAGCTCTGCCACTCACTGGCAGGATGATGATGAAAGAAATGTTCACATCTTGAGACAGATATAGGGAAGCCATTCTGGCTTATACATGAGTTAACTTGAATTTCATGCTAACTAAAATAGCCTGTTTATGGCCAATCAAATATACACTGTACATCTGCTTTAACTAGGAAAGGAAAAGGCACATTGACCAGAAGTAAAGAATGTCCATGTTAAAAAATAAAGATTAGGGGGTGAGTATAGCTCAGTGGTAGAGCACATGCTTAGCATGCATGAGGTCCTGGGTTCAACCCCTAGTACCTCCATTTAAAAATAAATAAATAAACAAACCTAATTACCCCCCCCCAAAGTTTTAAAAAAAGATTAAATGCCCCTTTTCCTAGGACGCCAGTGCTGGTACTCCTTTGATGGTAAGACTCCCTTCCCAGACGCCAAGGCCATATTGTACGTGCTGGTCTGTTTCTTTGGAAACCTTGAAGAAATGTATCCCTGACTTGTTTAACGTTCTTTGTTCTGAAAAGATAAAACTGTGCTGGAAGCCCTGCTTCTCTGGGGGCAGTTTCTCAGAGTAATCTGGGAAGCGGGCTTCTGGGCTAGTCCTCAGTTTGGCTGAAATAAAACCCTTTTCTATTCTTATTATTGATTGTTTACTGATTATTCTCATGGACAATGGCTTCGGGCAGGTTACTTAACCTTGCTGGAGCCGTCTCCCCGCTTTCCTGCCCTCCAGCTAGTAGGTGCTTTGCAAATGTTAGTTATTATGAACACCAGGAAGCCCTGCCAGCTTTGGGATATTTCAGAGAGAGGCAGGAGAAATGGGGGGCCTCTAGGTCAGCATTAGCCTAAAGCCCACTTCCTCTTTTTTTTTGGAGGGGGGAGGTAACATTTCATTTATTTATTTTTGATGGAGGTACCAAGCCCAGGACCTCAGGCATGCTAAGCACGCATTCTACCACTGAGCTATACACTCCCGGCCACTTCCCCTTTTGTGAGCTCATCTAGTCTCTTATTGGTCAAGCTGGTTCAAGTTCGTTTCTGTAAATTGCAGACAAAAGCATCTTATCTGATAAAGGTTTTTCAAAATCTTTTTTTTTTACTTAGAGAATTATGAAAAAATTAAATGTAGAGGATGTTGTGATGAAAAATTTAGCTGAAGTTCAGTTTTTTTTTTTTACGTTTTGCATTCATGGCAGGCAGTATAATGGTCCCACCCCCAAAGATGCTCATAATTCCCAGAACCTGTGACTGGGTTATGTTACATGGCAAAAGAGAATCAAGGTTTCTGATGGAATTAAGTTTGCTAATCAACTGACCTTAAAATAAGGAGATTATTTTGGATTAGGTGGTGGACCCAATGTAATCACAAGGTTCCTTAAAAGTGGAAGAGGGAGGCAGGAGTGAGATGATGCGAAAATGCAGCTGACGTTGTTAACTTTGAAGATGGAGGAGGAAGGCCAGGAGCTGCAGGAATGTAGGGGCCTCTAGAAGCTGGAAAAAGCAGGAAAACAGAATTTCCCCTAGAGCATCTAGAAGGGAATGCAGGCCTGCTGACACCTTGATTGGAGCCCAGTAAGACCCATGTCCGGATTTCTGACCTCCAGAACTGTAAGGTACTAATTTGTGTTGCTTTGAGCCACTAGCTTAGTGGTAATTTGTAATAGCAGCAATAGGAAACCAACAGAACATTCATTTATTTTTCTTCTGTTAATTTAATTGAAGAGAAACACAACACCTTTTAGTTCAACTAACTTGTACAGCACAAGCCCATTTGTATAAATTGCTTTTATTTCTTTTTTGTTTGCTTGGTTTTTTTGAGGGGGGAGATAATTCGGTTTATTTATTTTTTTATTTTAATGGAGGTGCTGGGGATTCAACCCAGGACCTCATGCATGCCAGGCATGCACTCTACCACTGAGCTATACCCCTCCTCTTTCCTTCTCGCTGACTCTCCACCCACCAGTCTTGCTTCCTATCCATGTACATGTGGAGAAAGAACATGGCGAGAAAAATGGTTATTTCTTGGTAGTGGGATTTAGAGTGATTTTTTTTTAAAAAGAAGTTTTTATCTTTGTGCTTTTCTGCACTATTTTATTTTGCATTTTTAAATTTTTTGTGGGTTTTTTTGGGGGGATAATTAGGTTTATTTATTACTTTAAAAATTTATTTATTTAAAAAAATTTTAGGGGGGAGGTCATTAGGTTTATTTATTTATTTATTTATTTATTTATTTATTTATTTATTTATTTATTTATTATTTTTTAAAGGAGGTACTGGGGATTGAACCCAGGATCTCCTGGATGCTACACAGTATCTGCTCTACCACTGAGCTATACCCTCCTCACCTGCATTTTTTTTTTTGCCAAAACAATAAGGCCATGATTACATATAATGTTCATTGCCAGAGCCCTTACTGATGCCCAGGGCCACCACTGAGCAATCTGTCCATCCATGTGAGGTCTCACCACATGCAGCCTACTCCTTCCTCCTCTACCCCCATCTTAGAGAAAATTTGTCTCTGGCTGTTATGGGCTGAACTGACCTTCCTAAATTCCTATGTTGAAGCCCTCATTCCCAGTAGCCCAGAATGTGACGGTATTTGGAGATAGGGCCTTTAAAGAGGGGATTAAGTTAAAATCGGGTCATTAGGGTGGGCCCTAATCCAGTCTGATTTATATCCTTATAAGAAGGCAGATTAGGACAAAACACAGAGGAAAGACCACGTGAGGACCCGGTGAGTAGGTGACCATCTGCAAGTCAAGGACAGAGGCCTCAGGAGAAACCATCCCTGCCAACATCTAGATCTTGGGCTTCCAGCCTCTAGACCTGTGAGAAAATACACTTGTGATGTTTAAGCGAACTAGTCTGTAGTATTCTGTTATGGCAGCCGGAGCAGACTAATACACTGGCATTACCCAGTACTTTGCTCCAAAAATACAAGTTCTGTGTGATAATAATTTTAAAATATGTTATGTTCTCAGAGAGTTGATTTCATTCCTCAAAGATACTTCATTTTCACTGTCTTGTAACCTCCTAAGAAACCCGTAACAGATCAGAATGGTGCTTATGATTCTTTATTTGACAGAAGGAAAAACAGGCCCATGGGGGACACAGGACTTGGCCAAAGTCACACAGCCAGACTGCGGACATCCAGATGCCAGCCCTGGATGTGGCATAGAAACACTGAGATCAGGAAAATGTATGAAGGGGGCCAAGAATTCTGTCTTCTTGTCTAAGACAGTCCATCAAATCACAGTTTTCTTCTGGAAGAATCACATTTGATTTCGGCCCTGATATCGAAGACAGCCTCATCCTATTGTTCAGAGAACCTTTTATAAGTAACAAAAAGCATTGAAAACATTTTTTTAAATTTGCTAATGCGAATTTTATGGATACAAAACCAAACTGAACCCTTCTTGGCTCTCCCCATTAACTCAAGTTTGCGAAATTTTAATGGATTTTTTTTTAAAAAAACATGCTTATTAATGAGACTATGGCTTAATTTTTAAATGAGGATCTAAGCTGCTGATATTCCCATTAGGACTTTTATTTAAGCTGAGAAAATATTTACCAATCATACCTGGGCTTTACGGCCGAGTCTCTATGAGATGGTGAGGTCAGGGGTCATGCAGGGCCGTGGGGCATCAAGTGAGATATGAGGGGCTGGGTTGGGAGCAGGGGCTACAGGACTTGCCCAAGAGCTGTTGCTCCACATTGGGGATGAAGAATGGGGGAGCTAGTGCCAACCTGATAGCCAACCTGCTAGCAAACCCTCACCTATATTTCTCCCTGACGCCTCCAGGTTCATAGAGAGCACAGTTGGTAGGGGAAGGTGAAGACAGAGTCAGGGGTGGCTACCCCAGCATGTCCCAAACTCAAATGCCTGTGGGGCTCAGCATTTTCATGAATGAAGCTAGACCGGCAGTGGGCACAGGGGGCATTAGGGACACAATGCCTCATCTAGAAGGGCAGCCACCACCCAGCTCCCACCCACTGCTGCTGTACAGGTGGTCAGATCTTCCAGTATCTCAGTGAAAAGCCAGATACTGCAGTTTAGTAGAGAATCTTTTACTTTTTAAAGGTTGATCACTAGTTAAATTAAAAAAAAAAAATCCTTTGCAGCCAGTAGACAAGTGGGCAAAAGATTCGAACCGGTGCATCGCGGAAGAGGAAGCCCAAATGTTCAATAACCATGTAAAAGATATTCAACCTCATTATTCACTGGGGAAAAGCAAATTGAAACCACAATAAAGAATATCACACAATATCACATTGGTAAAAACAAACAAACAAACAAACAAACAAATTTAAGATAATTCTTTATGCACTGCTGGTGGGAGTGAAACAGGATTCCACCACTTTGGAAAACCATTCGGAAATGCTTAAGAACGTTTAAAGATATACATCTCCTGTGGGGGAGGTTATGGCTCAGTGGTAGAGCTCATTCTTAGCATGCAGGAGGTCCTGAGTTCAATCCTCAGTACCTCCATCAAATAAATAAATAAATAAACCTAATCCCCAACGCCGCCCCCCGCCCCCGAAAAAAAACCGAAACAAGAAAAAAAAATTTTGTGATCCAGAAATTCCACTTCTCCAGGCACACTAGGGAACAGAGAAACATCGTGGAATACATCTACTTATCGCTGGGTGATAAATGCCCAGTCCTTAAAAGACAGCCAGTGAGAAACCCTCCTGAAAGCCAGCCAATCAGAGACAGGCTTACGTTCTAGACAACAGCCAATCAGCAAGGGCTCACTCCTGCCGCCTGTTTCGAAAGTTTACTCCAGCGAGCACCAGAACACGCTGCGAAGTCCATCCGTGCCTCCACGTTCCTACTTCTCTGCGTCCGCCCATCCCTCTGGCTTCGTTCTGAAAATTATGCTTTACAACTTACTCGCTCTCACAGGTAAACGTGATGTTCACTTTATTTGCTGCAGACAGCAAGTTCACAGCCCTTATGGTCGGTTATGCATCCCCACGTACTATGAGATGATCACGTCCAATCTTTACAATTCTTGTGGTGGTTGCTATTAGCTGTTTTTTAATTTGTGTATTTGAACCCCCAAACGGTAGAACGCTGGTGTAAGTTTCGTGGTGAATTTACTAACATTAGGCTTTTTTTAAACGAGGGAAAAGTCCTTTTGAAGCTCTTTGAGCCGTACGGAATCGTTCCTTCAATATCAAAAAGTGGTAGAAAGTCAGATATAAACCAACATAGCACAGTTAAGTATAAGCGATGTATGATTTCTTCAAGTCGTATCGTAGAAACTGATAAAATAATTTTTTGATAAAGGAATTCATATTAAGAAGATAAATTAATCACGGCAGAAGTTGTAATCGCCGTACATTCTATATCGTTATTAATTTTTCAGCTTAAATCACTGTTTGAATGTACTGCTACCAGAAATATTTTCTGATTTCAAAACTACAAACTGATTTTCAAGTGCCGGGATGAAATCCACTGCGATAATAACAAAATGTAATAGCTCCATTTCCTATTACAAATATTATGAAAGAGCTAAATACCTCACCTTTTTCTGATGTAACAGTGAATGCACGATGTAATCACAATGCAGAGGGAAAATGTCCCCTTTGCTTCTGCAATATTTTTCTCATGAAAAAGTCTTGCTCATTAGGCTCTTTCTAGTAAAATCCTTTCCATTTGAGAATTCGGAAGCAATAGAAAATTTTTGCAGAGGCTTTCTTATTGAATTAGGAGTTAATGAAAAAAAGTTGTACTGCTTTTGGTGCTTTCACTTGAAAGAGACTTTCAATTTCATTGATGTTTTTCAGGAACTGACATTTGGCTCCATTGATTTTTTTCTATTGTTTTCCTGTTTTCAATTGTAGTGATTTCTGTTCTTATCTTTATTATTTCCTTCCTTCAGGCATAATTTTTCTAGTTGCCTACATTGGAAATTTAGATAATTGATTTGAGAACTTTCTTCTTTTTTTAAGAAACATTTTAATGTTGTTAATTTCCCTCTCATCACTACTTTAGCTATATCCCACAAATTTTTATTTGTTGTATTTTCATTTTTATTCAATTCACAATAGTTTCTAATTTCCCTTCTGATTTCCTCTTTGACTCATGGATTATTTAGAAGTATCTTGTTTAATTTCCAAATATTGGGGGATTTTCCATATATATTTCTTTTATTGATTTCTAGTTTAATTCCGTTATAGTCAGAGAACATATTTTCTGGGTTTTAAAACTTCTAAATTTGTTGACGTTTGTTTCGTGGCATAGAATATGGTCTGTTTTGGTGAATTTTCCATGTGCACTTGAGGAGAATTTGTATTGTTTGTATTCACTGTTGGTTGGAGTACTCTATAAATGTCAGTTAGGTCAAATTGTTTGGTAATGTTGTTCAAGTCTTCCCTATCCTTACTGATTTTCTGTCTACTTTTTATCTTTATTACTAAAAGAAGACTGTAGAAGTCACCAATTATAACTGTGAATTTGCCTGTTCCTCCTTGCATTACTATCAGTTTTCACTTCATGTATTTTGAAGATTTGTTAAATGAATGTACATTTAAGATTGTTATATCATCTTGGTGAATTTACTGTTTTACTATTAGATAATGTCCCTGTTTATTCCTGATAATTTTCCCTGTTCTGATAGCTACTTTGTCTGATAGTAATATAATCTCTCCATCTTTTTATCCATCCTTTTCCTTTTGACTTGTCTATATCTTTATATTTGAAGTAGTTTATTGTAGAAAGTACATAGTTGGATCTTGTTTTTAAAATATGTATATATAATCAGAAAGCTTCTGTCTTTGAATAGATGAGTTTAGACCAAGGGTCAGAAACTATGGCCTGTGAGCTGACCGGCTATTATTATAAATAACATTTTATTGGAACACAGAAAACACCCATCCATTTACTATTGTCTATGGCTACTTTTACACTATGACAGCAGAGTTGAATAGTTGTGAGAGAGACTGTACGGCCTGCAAGCCTAAGATATTTACTATCTGGTCCTTTAAGCAAAAGTTTGTGGACCCTGGTTTAGACCATCGACATTTAATGTGATTATTGATGTGGTTGGATTTATTTTTCAGTGATTTTTTTCTTTTTTTAATTGAGTTATAGTCAGTTTACAATGTTGCATCAATTTCTGGTGTACAGCACAGTTTTTCATTTATACATCAATATACATATATTCATATTCTTTTTCACCGTGAGCTACTACAAGATCTTGAATATATTTCCCTGTGCTATACAGTATAATCTTGTTTATCTATTCTATATATACCTTCCAGTATCTATAAATCTCAAACTCCCAGTCTGTCCCTACCCACCCTCCTCCCCGCCGGCAACCACAAGTTTGTACTCTATGTCTGTGAGTCTGTTTCTGTTTTATTTTTAAGTTCACTTGTCTTCTGTTTTTTTAATTTAGATTCTGCATATGAGTGATATCATATGGTATTTTTCTTTCTCTTTCTGGCTAACTTCACTTAGAATGACATTCTCCAGGGACATCTATGTTGCTGCAAATGGCATTATGTTGTCATTTTTTACGGTTGATTAGTATTCCATGATGTGGTTGGATTTAGGGCTGTCACTCTATTATTTGCTTTCTATTTCCCCCTCCTTCTTTTGTTCCTCTATTTCCCTTTCTTATTTTCTTTTGGATTGTTTGAATACTTTTTAGGATTCCATTTTAATTTATCTATCAGACTTTTGGCTATATCTCTTTGTAATAATTTTTAGTGGTTGCTCTAGGGATTGCAATGCACATACCTAATCTTTCACAGTCTTTTTAGAGTTGATATTTTACCGCTTCAAGTAAAATGTGGAAGTCTTGCGACCATATATTTCCCTTTACCCTGCTCCCTCCTGTTATATTGTCATATTTATTACATCTATATACTCTGAAAACATCAACACTGAGGACATTTTTGCACAGAACAGTAATTCATATTTTAAAGAATTTAAGAGGGGGAAATGGGTCTTCTATATTTACCCAGAGATTTACCATTTCTGTTGCTCTTCCTTCATTCCTGAAGTTCCAAGTTTCCCTCTGGTATCATTTTTCTTTATCATTTCTTGTAGAACAGGTCTGCTGTTGACAAATGCTCTTAACTTTCTGTCATCTGAGAATGTCTTTGTTTTGTTTTCATTTCTGAATGTCATTTTGGCTGACTGGAATTCTGGGTTGACTGTGACTTTCAGTACTTTAAAGAAGTTGTTCCACTGCCCTTTGGCCACTATATTTCTGATGAGAAATATGTGGAATTTGTATCATTTTTCCCCTATGTAATATGTTGTTTTTCTCTAACTGCTTTCAAGATATTTATCTTTTGGCAATTTGATTATGATATATTTCTTTGAGTTTATGCTGCTTGGAGATCATTGCATTTCTCGAGTCGGTTAATTTATGCCTTTCATCCAAGTCTGGGAAAGTTTTGGCTATCATTTCTTCAATTTTTTTCCACACCAGCATCATCCTTTATCTGAGGCTTCAATGGCATGAATATTTGACCTTTTGAAATTGTGTCATAGGTTCCTGAAATCCTGCCCACGTTTTCTAATATTTTTCTTTCTGTTCTTCAAATTGGAGAATTTCTGTTGACCTATCTTCAAGTTCACTGATTCCTCTGTCATATCTATTCTTCTATTGAGCCTGTCCCGATAAATTTTTATTTCGAATGGTATATTTTTGGTTCTAAAATTTCCAATTAGTTTTTTTATAGTTTCTCTATAGTTTTTATATACTCTATAGAGTGTATATTTAAAATAGTTTCTTTGATGGGACTTTTAAAAAATTCTATTTTTTATTGAAGTGTAGTTGATTCACAGTGTTAGTTTCAGGTGTACAGCAAAGCAATTCAGCTATGCTATTTTTTTCTTTTCAGATTCCTTTCCATTAAAAGTTATTATAAGAAACTGCATGTAGTTCCCTGTGCTATACAGTAGGTCCTTGTTGTTTATCTGTTTTATATATAGTCATGTGTATCTGTTAATCCCCAACTCCTATTTTATTAAAAATAGTTTTAAAACATATTTCTCTACTGAGAACTTCTATCTTACCATTCATTTCAGTGTGTTTACCTTTGCTTCATGAGATATGGTTGGCATAGCTTTTTTACAGTCTTTTAAAACAATCTTTGAGAATTCTAACATCTGAGTCATTTCGTTTTGGTATCTGTTGTCTTGAGAATTGGTTGCATTTTCTTGGTTCTTCATAGGTACAGTAAGTTTAGGTTATATCCTGGACATTTAAAATCTTGTGTTGTTTAGACTTTAGGTCTTCCTAAGCTCCTGAAAATAATAGTTTATTTGTTTTTTATCAGACAATCCACTTGTTTGGGTTCAAACCACAAGTTTTGTCTCGCTTTCTGTGGGCAGTACTTCTGATGTCAGTTCCATTTTCTTTTTTTTTTTTTTTTAACATTTTTTATTGATTTATAATCATTTTACAATGTTGTGTCAAATTCCAGTGTTCAGCACAATTTTTCAGTCATACATGGACATATACACACTCATTGTCACATTTTTTTCTCTGTGAGTTATCATAACATTTTGTGTATATTTCCCTGTGCTATACAGTATAATCTTGTTTATCTATTCGCGGAGGGTGGGAAGGGATAGACTGGGATTTCAAAATTGTCAGTTCCATTTTCAAAGCTTTGTCGTTCTGTTTGGATCTGCTCATGCAAGCCTGAGGCTTGCGTCAATTTACGCACAGAATTAGGGGGTTCCTTTCTCTAGCTCTCTCCTCTGTGGAGTTGCCCTCCACATCTCCAGCCTTCAGGGGCCTGTCTTCCTCGTCCTCTGGCCAAAATGATGCCATTTCTCCCGGAGATTTAGCTGCCTACACTGCTGCCGTAGAGTTCTGACCTGGGGCTACCATTAGGGAAAAGCCAGGAGAGAAACAAGAAAAAAAAAAATCCCCAGAGATTCCCACTACCTCTTTCCACACTCTTCAGACTATAGTCGGGCATGTGGTTCTGGGTGGGAGATCCTTATACTGTTTGAAGATCGTTCTCCAAAATGTGTGATCTCTCAGCTCTTTAGGGGTTTTTAATCTGAATTAGGATTTATTTTAACTATTTGGGCACTTGTGACAAAGAATTTGGGAACTCTGAACTATGTGTATGTATCTGTGAACTATCTGTGTCTGTGTATATGGGTGAGGTCCCTGAGAACCTTTGGTTTCTGTGTCCCATGAAATGAGGTCCCTAGGTTGTTTGGGGTCTATTTCCAGGTATGAAGTCTCTATTCCTTTTGAGGGTATCAGTCCCAGGGTGTGATGTTTCTGACTTGTTAAAGTACTGTTTCCAGTGACTGAAGTCTCTAAGCCATTTATGAGCCAGTATGCCAAGGTATGAGATCTCTAAGGTGTTTGTGGTTTGTGTACTTGGGCGTAGGGTCTCTGAGCTGTTTTGGTGTCCAGATCTTAGGATGTAAAATCTCAGAACTCTTTTAGCATCTGTCTTGCACGGTGTAAAGTTCCTGAACCATTTGGGGGATGCTTTTAGGCGTGATGTTTCTGTTCTTTTTGAAAAATCTCAGTTCCAAGGCTGATGTCTCGGATTAATTAGAGCCTGGGTGATTAATCAGGGTATGAGTTATCTGGACTGTTTATCAGGCTGTGTCACAGGATTTGAGGTCTCTGGACTGTCTGGGGTGTGTATATCGTGGTATAAGGTCTCTGGAATATACGTGGATATGTGTCTCACAGTGCGAAGTTTCTCAGCTCTTTGGGGATCTCTTTCTGTGGTGTGAAGTCTCACAACTGTGGCGGTCTGTGCCCAGGGTTGGAATCTCTTATAGTTTGTGTACCAGGTTGGGAGACCACAGACCACGTACCAGCTCTGTGACTTACGGTATGTTGTTTCTGAACTCGTTTGGAATGTTTGTCCAGAGGATGAGCTATCTGAAATTGTATGCATTTTTTTCTTAAGACTTTGAGGTCTTTGAACTATGTGTAGGGTTTTGTCCCATAGTGTGAGGTCTCTGAGGTGTTGGGCGTGGGGTGAGGGGCTCTGTCCCAAGGTATGAGGTCTCTGAGCTGTTTGGATCACTGCATCCCTGGGTGTGTTCCACAGTGTGACGTCTTGGACAGAGAGGACTCAGTCCATATCTGTGTCCTAGCACGTGAGATCTCTGAGTTTCTCTGGGATGTTTGTTAATGGTACGATGGTTATGAATGATTTTTTAGTCTGAGTCCAAGAAATGAGGTCTTTTAGCTTTTTGGGGTTCTGAGCTGTCTGAAAGGTATGAAGTGTGTGAGTTCTTTTGGGTCTGTGTTCCATGCCATGGAATCCCTGTGTCACCTGGGGTATGTTCCAAGGTGTGAGGTCTCTCATGTTTTTGGTGGTTTCTGTGTAAGGGTGTGATGCCTCTTACTAATAAGTGGTCAGTTAGATTTTGATCAGGTTTGGGTCTCAAGTCGTGGGTTTGTTTCTTTACCAATCGGTTTCCATGAAGTTTGTGATTTATTTAGGAGCCTGTTTGAAATCTGCTACCAAGGTAGGAGGTTTATGAACAGTTTTTCTGTGGTCTGTGTCCAAGGTGTGAGATGTCTGAACTCTTGGGGTGACTGGTGATTGTGCCTAGGCTGCAAGGATTCATTTTGGGGGGTCTGTACCCCATTGTGTGAAATCTCTGGAATATTTTTGGATCCTGGTCCCAACATATGAGGTCTATGAATTCATAGGCATCTGTGTTCATGGCCTGAGGTCCCTGAAATGTTTTATGACCTGTGCCCAAGGGTGTGAGTTCTCTGAACTGTTTTGGGTCTAGGTCCCAGGCTGTGAACTTTCTGAGATTTGGGGATCTATGTCCAGGGTATGAAGTCTCTGTGCTGTTTTGGGTTCTGTGTCACATGATGGAAATTCTGAGCCATTTGG
This sequence comes from Camelus ferus, assembly GCF_009834535.1. NCBI lineage: Eukaryota > Metazoa > Chordata > Mammalia > Artiodactyla > Camelidae > Camelus > Camelus ferus. The sequence goes on along the minus strand of NC_045732.1, from coordinate 43,174,600 downwards.
GATATGTTTCCAGGTGTGAAGAGTCTGTTCCTATTGATAGTCACGGTCAAGGGTGTGATGTCTCTGAACTTGTTCTGTTTCCAAGGGGTGGGGTCTCTGAGCTATTGTGTATGACTGTGTAGAATCACTGTCTGTTCATGGATTTGGGTTCCAGACCATGAGATCTCTGAGCTGTCTGGGGTTTTGTGTTCCGAGTGTCATGTCCTCTGAGCTGAGGTACTTGCCATCTGTGCCCCAGAGTGAATTGCTTGGGCCGTCAGGGGGTTGGGCATCCTAGAGTGAGAGCTGTCAGAGCTGTTTGGGGTAGGTGTTCGGGCCTGAAGGTCTGTGAGGTATTAGGATTCTGTGTGACAGGATGTGAGATCTCTGTTTTGGATTTTCCCTGAACTCACGAGGTCTGTGAGGTTGGATGGGAGGAGCGGGTGGAGAGAATGGTCCGGGTCCAAAGCTTAAGGCCCCAAAATTGTTTAATGCTGTGCCCAGCATGTGAGATCTCTGAGCTCTTTGGGACACTGTGTCTCAAGGTGTGAGGTTTCTGCAGTGCTTCTGGGTCATTGTCCCAGCCTCTGAACATCTCCGAGCTTCATGGGAATCTGCATCCGGCATACAAAGCCTCTGAATTGTTTTATGATCTGTGTCCTAAGTGTGTGAGGTCTTTGTGGTCTTGGCATCTGGTAGCATGGAATGAGATCGCTGAGGTGCTTCTATTCCTGTTTGTCTCAGTGTAAGTTTTCTGAGCTGTTGGAGTGTATTTTTCCTAGCATGTGGAGTTTGGGGCTCTTCTGGGGCGTGGGTCCAGGGTTTAAGTTTTCTGAACTTTGTGGGAGTCACTGCCAAGGATATGAGACCTCATAGCTCTTATGGGTCTAAAGCCCATCACTGAGATCTTTGATCCATTTGGCAGAAGTTTCCAGGTGTGAGATCTCTGATGTTTATGTGGGTCTCAGTTACAAGAATGAGGTCTTTTATTTATTTCTGGGTATATTTCCAGAGTCTAGGGTTTCTGAGGTATTGTTGTGGGTGTGTATGCCATGGTGTGATGCCTTTATGATGTTTCAAGGTCTGTGTCTGACGTGTGAGGTCTCTGAACTGTTTGGGGTCTGTGTCCAGGGTGTGAGTCCCCAAAACTGTTTTAGCCTTTGTGTTCCAGGGCGTGAGGTGTCCAAACTCTTTGGATTCTGAGTTCCATGTGGTGACATCCTTGAACTGTTTGGGATGTGAAATCTCTTTTCCTTTCAGAGATATCAGTCCCAGGATGTGGTGTCTCTGTCCTGTTAGGAATTCCTTTCTTGATTGTGATATCCCTGTCTTATTTGGGGTCAGTTTCCAAAATTATTTATGGGGATGTGTCACGAGGTAGGACATCTTTATTTTCTTGGTGGGTCTCTATCCCAGAGTGTGCGCTCTCTGAAATGTTTTAGAGGTCTGTGTCTAGTGTATAAAGTCTATCAGGTGTTGGGTACCTGTGTCTGGAGATCTGTGAATGTTTGGGTTTCTCGGTCTCAGTGTGCAGGTTGTCCAAGTTCATGTGCATCCTGAGTTCCACGATGTGAGATTTTTGAATAATTCATTTCCAGGCATGAGTTTGCTGCTCTTTTGGGCGATCTCAGTTCCAGGGAGTGATATATCTGATCTATTACGGTCCCGTGTCCAGGCACCGAGGTCACTGAGTTGTATCAGTGTCTCTTTTCCAAGGTGTGAGGTGTCTGTGTTTTTGAGTGTCTGTATTCTTGAGTATGAAGTCTCATTAGCTGTTTAGAGATCTGTTTCTGTACTATTTGGGGTTCCATGTCTTGTCCCAGGGTATGAGGTTCCTGAGTTGTTTCGGAACTTATGTGCAGGGTGTCACCTTTCTGAGCTATTTGGGGTCAATATCCCAGGGAGTGGGATCACTGAAGTGATTATGAAGTTATGATTTGGGTCATGACGTTTGTGTCACAGCTCTCTGAGCTGTTTGGGTGTGACATCTCTGAACCCTTTGCGGGGCTGGTGCTCATCTGATGTCTTTGAGCATTTTTTCCCTCACTTGCTTGCCCATTAACAGCAGGTACATGTGTGGCACCCTCATTCTGTTTGTGTCCAGGACTCTGAGTTGTTTCATGCTCTATGTCAAGAGTCTGAGGTCTTTGCCGAGGTTTCTTATGTAGATCCCAGGTGGTGAGGTCTTTGAGCTCTTTTGGGGTCTGTGTCCATGGTATGAGGTATGTGAGCTATCTGGGGTTCAGGTCCCAGTGTGGAGGGTCCCTGAGGTGTTTTGGTGTCCCAGGGAGTGAAGTCCCTGAGATGTTTATAGGAGTCTGTGATTGGATGAGATCTATGAATTAACTGGTTATCTGTGTCTTGTTACGTGAGTTCTCTCATCTTTTTAATTTAGTTTAATTTTAAATTAGTCTTTTTTGGGGGGTGGAGGTAATTAGGTTTATTCATCTATTTATTTAATGGAGGCACTGGGGCTTGAACCCAGGACCTTGTGCACTCTACCACTGAGCTATACCCTGCCCTCCTTCTCTGAGCTTTTTCGCCAGCTTTTGGCCAGAGTGTGCGGTCTCTAGGCTGTTTTTGTGGTCTGTGTCCACGTGTGAGATCCCTGAACTGCTTTGGGTTCTGTGTCCCACGGTCTAAGGTCTCCAAGCTCTTTTGTGCTCTGTGATATCCCTGAGCCATTTGGGGCATGTTTCCAGTGTTGAGGTCCCATTCTGTCTCACAGCCAGCCTGTACGCCACGGTCTGACACAAATCACCTTTCCTTCCCTTAATTGTGTGCTCCTCCCATTCTCGTGCAGACCTGTGCGTGTGTATTTCCTTAGAATACATATTTAGAAGTGGAACTCCCAGGTCAAAGGAGTCATTTATTTAACAGATTCATTTTGAGAACCTACTGTGTGCAGGGCACATTTTTAGGCGCTGCAGACACAGGGAAACTGGAAATCCATATATACACACTGGTGGTACTGTCATTCCAGTGGGGGATGGGTGTCAATTTTTTATTTTGATAGATACAGCCACACAAATTCACACTTCCAGTGGCCAGGACTCTGCAGCAAGGGGTCGGACGCCTTGGCTTCGCTCCTAACAAGATCGTCAGATTATGGGACTGGGACGGTCCACTGGGGGGATATGCGAGAGGGAGAAGGGGATGGAACATGGGCAGAGGGGGGAGGAAGTCATGAAAGAGTTTATTCAGTTGTGTTGGAGTGAACCAAAGTTTGAACAATTCCTGGGACATTGACATGAAACAGCCCTTCTTAGGTCGCACACACAGAGAGTATGAGGCGTGGGAATAAAGAGTTAAGAATGAGACACTGCAGCTCCAGGACACCATTGAACGATGCGAACATGGAACAGTCCGCTCTGGGAGGTACCACGGGAGTGGGGGTGGTCGTGTATTTTGGAAGAAACCACTGTACGTGTGGGGACACGAGAGGTCCTGCACGTGGAAAGACCCCCACCCTAGGCAGAGGAGCGAATGGTGATGCCCTGACCGACCTCGGCGCCGGGAGCTGGGATGGGGAAAATCCCACCCTTCGCCTTAGAGCCTCCACCTATCTGGAAGCCGCGATCGCCATGATTTTATATCTCGCCCCACCTGGGTTGGCTCTACGGCTTCTAATCATCAGCGGAGAGGTTGGGGCGGGGGGAAAATGGAAGGCGGCGGAGAGGTGATTGGTTTCTGGATGGGTAGGGCGGGATCAAATCCTGTCCTGGGCTCCGATTGGTCACTGCAAGATTGGCTACCCAAGCTCTTCCAGGGTACCGAGATTTTCCGGAATAGTTTACCGGCTGCAAGCCGGGCCCTCCGGCTCCGGGCTGCCATTGGCTGCTGGTTCAGCGCAGGCGCTATGGCTCCTGGGTTGGCGTTCGGGGTTGCTCTGAGGCAGGGCTTTGGCTACTGGAGACTGTAGGTTCGAATCCCATCTAAGAACTTCAGTTTGCGCACCTGTAAAAGAAGCTGGCATTATTGGCTGGCACAGAATGTGTCGGGTAATCTTTTCTATTCTCTTCTACCTGTTATTTCTCGTTTTAAAACAATGCTTATTGCGTCCCATTATATTGATTTCAGGATTCACTCACCATTCACAATAGCACTGAGAAAAATTCGTCTCCAGGGTTCCTGACATCAGGGTATCAGGCTGCCTCTGGAGGTCTGAGTCCTGCAGAGAAGGTTCAAGGTGATCTCATGATCCTCCTCCAAGCCATCCCCTCCTCCCCTCAGAGAGGATGACTTGGAGGTTTCCTGCCCCTCTCTGGACGAGGCCTGATTCGGGGTGTGTGGCGGTGTGTGTGGAGGAGTAGGGTGAGGGGCTGGGCCACAGATGCCTAGAGAGCGATGCACGGTTTCATGCTCTAGGATACAGGGGTGTGTGGCAATTAAAAGGAGAATTTTGAAGAGGGGCAAGACTTAAAGGAGTAAACTTTTTAATGATGGGATTTTAAGTATCAGGCAGGAGAGGTGTTTGGCTGAGTGTAAGAGGGAAGTGGTTCTCAAGTCAGTCAACTCTCAAGGTAGTTATTACATGCCGTGTGCAGTTTGGAGGGCTGTATCCAGAATGCGATATCTCGGGTTTGTTTTGGAATCTCACTGCAGGGTATGACATCTACGAGCAGATCATTTAGTCTCTCAGCTGCTTTGGGAGTCTACTTCACAGGGGTTTAGGTCTTCCAGATGTTTGTGGGTCTCTGTCCCAAGATGTGAAATCTCTAAGCTGTTTGAGGGTCTTTGTCTTCGGATGTGTGGGCTTTTTTTTTTTCTTAAAGTTAAACTTCATTTTTGTTTTTTTTTGGCATTTCTCTGACTTTCAAAGGGGTTTAATATTGTTTTCTGAGTTTGTGGAATGATGTATTTAAGTTTTATAACTTCGCTTTTATGTCCTTTGATCTTTTTGCTTTAAAAATTATTTTAAAATCATTTTAGACTTAGAGAAAAATGGCAGAAATAGTGCAGAGTTCTTGTATACCCTTTGCCCAGCTTCCCCTAATGTAAAGAACTTACATAACCCTAAAACAATTTTAAAAGCAGGAAATGAATGACACTTGTTCATGAGCTTTTGTTCCCCGGTTTGGTGTGTGCTCAAGGTGTGAAATGTCAGATCTCTGGACTCAGAGCTCTCTTGGGTTCTGTGTCCCATGCTGTGATGTCTCTGAGCATTTTGGTGTATGTTTCTAGATGCTAGATTTTTCATCTTGGTGGTTTTTGTCTCAGAGAATGATGTCTGACTTTTTAGGGGTCTCTTGAGGGTCTGTCTTCTCTGAGCTGTGTAGTGTCTGAGTTCAGGGTGTGATGTCTTTGAGCATTTTGGTGGCCTATGTCCAAAGGTGTGTGCATGCTCAGTTCCTTTTTATTGGTCTCTAGCAAAGATTCTGAGGTCAGTAAGTGCTTTGGGGTTCTGTGTGTAGGGTAGGGTTCCTCAACCTCAGCACTGTCGACAGGTTTTGGGGGGGTATTGCTGAAACTGATTATGTAAGTGAAATCTCAGACCATGCATCTTCAAATTATGGTATTCTAGGCTAATCTTCTGCAAATCAAGAATAAGTGGATGAATAATACATTTTTAAATTGAAATATAATAAACCAAAAAAAGAAAAATATAATGGACCTACAACACCCTGTTGGTTCCAGGTATACAACACAGTCATTCAGTATTTCTGTGCATTCCCAAATGATCACCATGCACTACTGATATTTTGGATCGGAAAATTCTTTGTTATGGAGGGCATTGTAGGATGTTGTATTCATCTGCTAGGGCTGCTATAAAAAATAGTATCATGAGCTAGGTATCTCAAACAACAGAAATTCATTTTTTCACAGTTCTGAAGGCTGAAGTCCAAGGTCAAGGTGTCAGCAGGCTTGGTACCTTCTGAGGGCTGAGAAAGAGGATCTGTTCCATGCATCTCTCCTAGCTTCTAGTGGTTTGCTGGCAGTCGTTCTGACGTTCCTTTGCTTTTGCTGCATCACCCTGATCTCTGCCTTCATCTTCACATGGCCTTCTCCGTGTGTGTGTGTGTGTGTGTGTGTGTGTGTGTGTGTGTGTGTGTATGTGCATGGGTGTCTGTGCCCACACTTACCTGTTTTATAAAGACACCAGTCATATTGCATTTGGGGCTCACCCTGCTCCAGTATGACCTCATCTTACATCTGCAATGACCCAACTAAGGTCACATTCTGAGGTTTTAGGGGTTAGGACTTCAACATATGAATTTTGAAGGAACCCAATTCAACCTAGACCAGATGTTTAGCATGAGAAAGAAAGGAAAGGAGGGGGCGAGAGGAAGGAAGAGAGTGGGGGGAGCAGCCCCCAACATCCAGAAGCTGTCAGAAGAGTCACAGCTCAGCTATATTACTCTCTTATTAGATATAAACAGTCTCATAGGATACTAACCTCAGACAAGGTTATTCTGAGACCATGCTAAAATGAGTCAAAGCAAAGCCACTTTATGTTGTCTAAGCACAGACAAAAACAAGGTCACTGCGCCACCCACAAGATGCCAGACATCTGCCTCTTGTAGTTAAAATGAATGACTGCTCCTTCTCTATCAATTTGAGCTTTATCCTCACCCTAGTCTGCCCTCCTTATAGATTTAAAGATTTATTGAGATACCCAGTCATAAAATTGCCCTCGCTTTCTGACAGCATCCAATCTAGAGTGAGCCCCTACCTCCTTGGACCCTCCCCCAAACCACTCAACTGAAGCCCAAATCTTATGATTGGTTCTTTCTAACACCCTCTTACCAACATGTTCCACGGTTCCCATGTTTACTCTCACTGCAATCAGTAGTAAACCCAACTTGTTTAACTACAGCTATATTCCTGGGGGTAGGGTCTTTGGCTAAAGGGCACTGACAGGCAGCATCCCTGATCTCCACCCAGTAGATGCCAGTAGCACTGCTGCCCTCCTAGCCTTGACAACCAAAACTGTTCCTAGATATTGGCAAATGTTCCCTGGGGGCTAAGGTAGGACGTTTTTGAGTAGTTTGGGGTCTTTGTCTGAGGTTTGTGTTCTCTGAGAAAGTGTTTGGGTCTGTGTCTCAGAATGTGAGGTCTCTGGTCTGCCAACAGCGTCTCCTCCCCGGTGTTTGAAGGCTCTGAGCTCTTGGGAGTGTTGTATCAGGAATGAGTGACCTCATCATGTACCAAAATCCAGACGTGAGGTGTTTGTGGCACCTCCTTCAACCCGGGCCATATGCCAGTTCAGAAAGGCAGTGAGAAGTGGGGGTCACGTGATTAGTTGTGAACTCCTCCACACAGATTCACAGCAACCCTGGCTTCCTTGTCTAGACCGTGAAGTATAGGTGGTCCGCTGTCTTGCCCTTTGTTCTGGAGGTCACAGGGTCTCCTTGGACACCATTTGTGGAGATTGTCCTGTAGGGAGGTATTGGTTGTGTCTCTTGACGCCAGTCCCAGAGTGGAGACCCCTGTCTCTCAGGATGGACGTTGCTTAGATGGACATTGGAGTCCATCCCCCCTCAGGCCTTGTTCATACCCAGTGCTACCAGTTTTCATCCAGTACACATGGGTTTTGGAGCCTGGTAGACCCTGTTTCAGAGCCTACAACCCCCAAGTCCTGGTTAGATGGTAGGAGAGTCTAGCTGTTTTAGATCATCTTTCTAAACTTTAACTTGCTGAGGTTTTATAAGACTTCTCTGAGTCAATAGGACAGGAGGACCACGTACAATCCACACACCTACACTCCACTGATTTCAGCCCCTTCTCCCTAATCACACGTTCCTTCTCAATTCAAGGGCAGAGGGAGGGACACAATTCAGGTAGATGCCATCTCTGGTGGGGGGCCAGGGTGGGTCTGAGACTGTCTCAGTTGGAATGTAGTAGTAACGGGCAAATAACATTTGCTGTAAATGCGTGTTGGGTTCAGGAAAGAGTAAACACTCTCCAGAATTGCATCTCCAGCTCTACTAAAACCACAATTTTACATCAGCTGCTCTCTTTTATTTTTATTTTTATTTTTTTTTAAATCGAAGTGCAGTTAGTTACCATGTGTCAATTTCTGGTGTACAGCATAATGTCGCAGTCATGCATATACTTACATATGTATATTCATTTTCATCAGCTGCTCTCTTAAGAACGGATATAATATAGGCTGTGTACCATGAGGCAAGAGACATAGTGAGGAAAAAAAAATGTTCCTCTTGTGAAAACTGTAAATCTGGTTATAAGAGAGACAGTTTTGTGCATTTATGCAAGAGATAGGGTCTGAGCTCTGGAGAAAGGCTTTGGGGGAGGGTGCAGGGCCTCAGTGCGTCAAAGAACCCTGAAGAGAAATTTCAAAAATAGTGTGAATTGAAAATGAAAATAAAACTTACCAAATTTGTGGATGCAGCAAAGCAGGGCTTACTTAAAGGGAGGTTTAAAAGGCATTTTGGCTTCTGCCTTGCTATTCCTTGGACCACTTGCTCTAGTGGAAGCTAGCCACCATGTTGTGAGGGCACTCAAGCAGCCCCTTGGGGAGAGACATGTACCATGGAACTGAGGCACCCCAGCCGAAAGCCAGCACTAACTCACCAGCCACATGAATGATCCAACTTGGAAGTGGAGCTTCTGGCCCCACTCCAGCCTTCAGATGACTGCAGCCCAAGAGACCCAAAGCCAGAACCATGCAGCTAAACTGCTCCTGAGTTCCTGACTCCCCAAAATGGTGTGAGCTAATTAATGCTTAGCATTGTTTTAAGCTGCTAAATTTGGGGAGTAATTTGTGGTGTTTCTGAGCTCTTTGAGAATCTCTGCCTGGGGTTCCAGTTTTCTGAGCTTTTTGTGACCTGTATCCATATCTGGGTGTTTTGAGCATTCTGTGTTTCACATTTTTACGTCTCTGATCTCTTTGGGTCCTCTCTCTAGATTTTAGATCTCGGAACCATTTGAAGATCTATGTCCCAAATTATGGGAATTCTGGGCTCCTTTTCTGTTCATGTCCAGAATGTGATCATGACTGTTTGGGATCTTTCATCCCAGGATGTAATGTCTTTAAGATGCTTTGTACTTGGGTCCAGGATTTGAAGTCTTTGAGCCCTCTGGCAGTCTGTGTTCTGGGTGTGAGGGCATTGAGGTGTTTGGGAATCTGTGTCTCAGGTTTCACAGCCATGAACTCTTCGGAGGACTGTGTATAAGTTTTGTTGTTCATTGAGGTATATGGATTTTTTTTTGATTTTTTAAAAATGGAGGCACTGGGGATTGAACCCAGGACCTTGCGCATGCTAAGCACATGCTCTGCCACTGAGCTGTACTCAAGCCCCAAGGTATATGGATTTTTAAGTCCCAGGAAGTGACGTCATTGAAGTGACTGGCATCCAGGGCATTGGGTGTGTGTCACAGCAGTTTGGGCCTCTAAGTTCCTGGATATGAAGTTCCTGTGGTATTTGAGAGTCTGTGTCCAGATATTGATATTACTGATTTTGAGGACAGAGGGGAAATCTGTGTTCCAGGGTTTCAGCTCTCTAAACTGTTTCTGGATATTATAAGGGTTCCGTGCTGTTTGTGGATGTATGTCCCAAATGTGTGGGGTCTATGATGTGCCTGTGGCTGTATGTTGCATTATACAGGGTCTCTGTTCATGGGTGTATATTACCAGCATGTGAGGTATCTGAACTCTCTAGTGTGTGTCCAAGATTATGAGGTGTCTCTGATCTCTTTGCGTATTTGTTGTCCAGGATGAGAGATTTCTGATTTGCTTGTGGGTGTATATTCCAGGATGTGAGTTCTCTGATCTATGTGGGTGTGTATGTCCAGAGTGTGAGGTTTCTGCTCTATTTGTGGGTTTATGTCCAATGGTATAAGGTTTCTGATCTGCTTGTGGGTGTACATTTCAGAGAGTGAGGTCTCTGATCTGTTTGTCATTGTATGTTGCAGGATGTGAGGTATCTTTTCTTGGCTGTATGTCAAGAGTATGAAGTTTCTGAGGGGAGGGTGTAGCTCAGTGGTAGAGCATGTGCTTAGCATGCACAAGGTCCTGGGTTCAATTCCTAGTACCTCTGTTAAAAAAAATTGTTAAGTGTCTGATCTGTCTTTTTGCATTTATGTCCTTGTATGTTAGAGCCCAGATCTCTTTGTAGATGTTTGTGCTTATGTGTGAGCGCTCTGATCTGTTTGTGGGTCTATGTCCCAAGATATGAGGCCTCTGAGCTCTTTGTGGATATATTTTCCTGGTTGTTATATTTCTGAGCTTGTTTGGTTGTGTTTCCTGGGGGTGTGAGTACTCTGATCTGTTTGGTACGTGTGTGTTGTACGATAAGAGGACTCTTCTGTCTAAGGGTGTATGTCCCACCATGTGAGACCTCTGCTGTGTTTGTGGGGGTGTGTCTCTGGGTGTGAGGTCTCTAAAATGTGTATGGGTGTAGTTCCAAAGACCTAACTTCTGTTGAACTCTTTGTGGGTGTGTGTCCCAGAATGTGAAATATATCATCTATTTGTGGGTGTATGTCCCAGAATATGGTCTCAGGTCTCTCTCTCCCTGTATATGTCTCAGTATGTGAGGTCTCTCCATGGGTGTGTGTCAGGGGTGTGAGTGCTCTGATACTTTTGTGTTTGTGTGTTCTGGGGAATGAGGTCTTTGATCCGTGGGGTTTCTTTTTGTTATTGTTGCAGGGGGCGGGGGCGGTTTGCATAATGTGAGTTCTCAAATATGTTTGTGGCTCTGTGACCTATGATTGAGGTCTCTGATCTTTTTGGGAGTGAATATCCCATGATGTGAAGTCTCTGAGCTCTTTGTTGGTATATATCCCAAGGTGTGAGATCTCTGATCTGTTGAGCGGTGTATTTCCCAAAACATAAGGTTTCTGATCTGTTTCTTGCTGTTTGGTAATATGCAAATCTGTCTTCACTGGTGTATGTATATCAAGGTCTCTTTGTGGGTGTATTTCCTGGGGTATGAGGTCCCTGATCTGTTTCTGGGTGTTTGTCCCAGAGTAAGAAGTCCCTGATCTGTCTGTCCACCTAAGTCTTGGTATGTAAGATCTCTGATCTTTTCATAGCTGTATCAAGAGTTTGAAGTCCTTCATCTCTTTAGGGTGATAATTCCCAGGTGAGATGTCTGTGTTATGTTCGTGGCTTTATGGCCTGGGATTTTAGGTATCTGAGTTGTTTCTGCAATGTCCTAGAATGTGAGCTCTCTGATCTCCTTGTGTGTATAGGTCTCAGTTATGAGGTCCTTCCTGATCTGTTTGTGGATATATTCCCTAGAATGGAAGATCTCTAATATGTTTGTGGGTGTCTGTCCCGGAGTGTGAGATCACTGACTTGTTTATGTGTGTAGGTCCCAGGATTTGAGGTCTGTGGTCTGCTTGTCACTGTAATTACCAGGTATCTTTCATGGGTGTATGCCAAGAATGTAAGTTCCCTGATATGTTTGTGGGTTGTATGAACCTGGTTGTAAGGTTTCTTTCTGTTTATGGATGTATGTCTCATTATGTGAGGCCTGTGAAGTCTTTTTGGGTGTAGGTCCCATGGGGTGATGTCTTTTATCGGTTTAGGGGATTATTTACTGGTTTATGATCTTTCGAGGTTTATGGCCTTTTTTGTCATTGTATGTTCCAGGAGGTAAGGTCACTTACATGGGTGTATGTAAAAAACATGTAAAGTCTTTGCTCTATTTGTGGTTATATGTCCCTGGGTGTGAGATCTCTGACGTATGGATTTAATAGAGTTTGACATTGCCAATCTGTTTGCAAGTATATGTCCCACAAGGTGATATCTCTGATCTTTTTTGGGGGGTGATGTCCCACAATGGGAGGTTCTCATCTATTCCTCAATGTATTTCCTCAGTGAGAGAGGTGAGGTCTCTCACCTGTGTGAGGGTGTATGTCCTACGATGTGGGGCCTCTAATTTATTTGTAAGTATATTCCCAGGATATGAGCTCTCTCCTCTCTTTTGAGTGATATATTCCAATTTGAGAGGGTTCTACTTCGTTTCTGAATGTTTTTCCTGGTATGTGGGTCTCTGAACTGCTTGTGGTGTATACTGCAGGATTTGAATTCTCTGCTCTGTTATGCATGTCTGTCTCAAGTTGTGAGGTTCCTAATCTCTTTGTGGATGTCCATCACAGAATGGGGGTCTCCGATCTGTCTGTGTGTGTTTGTCAAATGCGTAAGGTCTGATCTGATTGTACATATGTGTCCCAGGATGTAAGGACCCCAGCTGTTTGCAGGTGTTTGTCCCAGGATGTGAGGTCTCTGCTCTGTTTGAGGATGTTTGTCCAGAGGGTGAGATTTCTCATCCGTTTTTGGGTACGTATACCAGGATGTAAGTCTCTGATCTCATTGTGGGTCTAATTCTTAGGATTTGAGATCTTTGATCATATGTCCTAGAAAGCATGTTTCTCTACTTTTTAATGCATGTCCATCCCAGGTTGTGAGTTCTCTGATCTGCGAGGATTATTTCCCAAGATTTGAGATTTTGGATTTGTTTGTGGGTACATATCATAGAATGTGATGTCTTAGATCTCTTAGAGGGTGTGTGTCTGAAGAGTGGGGTTTGTGACCTCTCTGTGGTTGCATTTCACAGCGTGAAGTCTCTTCTCTGTTCATTCCTGTGTTTCAGTATGTGATGTCTGCTCATGAATTTTGTCAAGGATGCAAATTCTCTGATCCATTGATTTCTATTCCAGGACAGGAAGTCTCTGCTCTGCTTGGTGGCAAATGTCCCAGAGCGTGAGGTGTCTGAGCTCTTTGTGTGTGTATGTCCCAAGGAGGGAGGGTCGTGCTGGGTTTATGGGTGTGTATTGTGAGGTTTCTGATCTGTTTGGGAGAGAATTCCAGCCAGTGACATATCTGAACTCCTTTTGAGTGTATGTACGAAGCTTTGAGGACTCTCACATGTTTATCAGCATATGAGCTGGGGTGAGAATGCTAATCTATTTCTGGTCTACCCAGGATATGTGGCCTCTGAACCATAGAGTCATGTGGCAGGATTTGAGGTCTCTGGTTTCCTTACGGCTATATTTCCCAGGTTTTTAGGTCCCTGATCTGCTTGTGGGTGTATGCATCAGGTGTGAGCTCCCTGATTAGTTGGTGGGTGTGTGTATCCCAAGATGTCATGTCTCTATCAGTCTGTGCGTGTGTATCTCTGGCTGAATACTGGCCCTCAACGATATACATGTCTCAGTCTCTGGAGCCTGTGACTAGGTTAACTTTCTGACAGAAGGGACTTTTCAGATGTGACTCAGTTAAGCACCTGGAGATTGAGACTTTATCCTGGATTATCCAGCTGGGCACAGTGTAGTCCCTAAGGGCCTTCCGTGTGGAAGGCAGGATGGTAAGAGTCAGAAATGATGACATGACAGTGCAGGATAAGTCAAAGAAGGTGACAGAATGATGGAAGCAGAGTCAGAGAAGGAGGTATGACGACTGAGCAGAGAGAAGAGAGATTGGAAAGACATTTGAAGATGAAATACTGCTGGCTTTGAAGAAGGATGGGGCCACGGGCCAAGGACTATAGACAGCCCCTAAAACTGGAAAACACAAGGAAGGGCCTTCTCTCTTGGAGCCTCCTGGAGGAAGGCAGCCCTGCTGACAACCTGATTTTATCTCTGGAAGACTCAGTTTGGGGTTTCTGACCTGTAGAAATGTGAAATAATAGATGTGTGGGTTGTTTTTTTTTTACAACATGAAGATGACAGTGATTTGTTATAGCAGCGATGGGAAATGGACACAGTGTCCCAGGTGGTGATGTCTCTACCTGGTTGTCAGTGCCCAGCCCAGGATGTGAACTCCGTCATCTGTCTGTGAGTGTGTGTCTGATGTGTCTGAGTGAGGTCTCTGACCTACTTGAGGGTATGTGTCCCAAAATGTGTGACTGTTTGTTGGTGTACGTCTCAGAATGGGAGATCTCTGATCTGTTTATGTGTCCTAAGATGTGAGGTCTTTGAGCTGATCCAGAGTGTATGTCCAGTGTATGAGGTCTTTAAGATATTTGTGGGTTATATTCCAGGCTGTGAGGTCTTTGATATGTTTGGGAGGTATTTCTGATGATAATGAGCTTTCTGCTTTCTTTGGTGGTACATCTACTAGAATATGAGGTCTCTAATCTGTCTGATTATGAAGGTCCGGGGTATGAGGTTTCAGAGAGCTCACTGTGAATGTATGTCCCTTGGCCCGAATCCTCTGATCTCTTTGTGGGTCTGTGTCACAAGATATTCCTCCTGTGATCTGTTTCTGGCTCTTTTTCATAGCATGTCTGGTCTCCGATGTGCCTGTGAGTTTATGTTGCTGGATTTGAGATCTCTGATCTAGTTGTGGGTATCTCTGGTTGTATATGGTCTCTGTTGTGTTCTGGAGTATATCCTACGATGTGAGTCCACTGATCTCTTTGTTGGTAGATTTCTCAGAATGTGAGGTCTCAGATCATTTTGAAGGTGTACATTGCAGGCTTTGAGGTCTGTGGTCTCTTCATGGTTACGTGTCCAGGTTGTGAGGTCTCTAATCTGTTTGTTGAGGTGTATTCCAGAATGTGAACTCTCTGATCTTTGTGTGTGTGTGTGTGTGTGTGTGTGTGTGTGTGTGTGTGTGTAAGGTGGTGGTGGTGTATGTCTAACGGTGTGAAGACTCAGATCTGTTTTCTGATAAATGAACCAGGTTAAAAGACTCTTAAGGTGTTTGAGGGTGTTCTCCCAGGATGTGCGCTCTCTGATCCATTTCTGAACACAGGTCCTAGGATGTGAGGCCTCAGAGCTCTTTGTGGGGTGTGTATCCCCAGTGTGAGTTCCCCGAGCTGTTTGAGGATGTACATCCCAGGGCATTAGATCTCTGATGCTTCCGGTGTTATTTGCAAGCATATGAGATTTCTGATTTGGTTGCTCAAGTATGTAACAGGATGAGAGGTTTATCAGGTGTTAAGGTGTGTAGATCCGAGACATGAGGTTTCTGAGCTCTTTGTGGGTATATGTCTCAGGCTTGAGGCCTGCGATCTGTTTGCAGGAATGGGTCCCAGGTTTGAGCTCTCCCCTCTCCTTGTGGATGCATGCCCGAAGATGTCAAGTATCTTTAGTTAACTCTGTGAGTATTTCCCAGAATATGTGGTCTCTAATATACTGTGGGTTCTTATTGCCGGGTTTGAGGTCTCTGAGCCAATTTTTGGTTGTATTTCTCAGATGAGGTTTCTGATCCGTTTGTGTGTGTATCGCAGTATGTGAAGTTGGTTTGTGTTTTGTTTTGTGTTGTTCTGGTCTCTCTTGCTTGTTAGTCAAGGGTGTGAGGTCTGTCTGTGGATATGTGTCTCAATTTGTGAGGTCCCAGGCCCATTTGTGGATGTATGTCCCACAATGTACATCTCTCTGCTCTCTTTCGATGTCTGCTTGAGGGTAGAAGGTCTCTGATCACTTCCTAGATGTGTGACTCTGGATGGGGGATGTGAGCTCTTTCTGGCTCATGCCCTGGGATTTTAGGTCTCTTGAGATTTTGGAAGGTGTGTGTTTCGTGATGTGAGGTCTCTAATTGTGCATGTGTGTCTCTGCTCTGCTGACTTAAGGCCTCCTAAAGATGCCCGTGTCCTAATCCTTGAAAACTTTGAGGATGTGACCTTCCACGTTAAAAGGTACTTTTCAGGGGGAGGGTATAGCTCAGTGGTAGAGTCCATGCTTACCATGCATGAGGTCCTGAGTTCAAACCCGAGTACCTCCATTAAAGAAAAATAAATAAATAAACCTAATTACCACCCCCCACAAAAAATAATAAAAAAATAAAATGGGTTGCAAACTGGCAGCTCGTGGACCATAAAAAATTTTTTTTTGAAAAAAGGTACTTTTCAGGTATGATTAAATCAAGCATCTCGAGATGGGAAGATCTTAGATTTTCTAGGTGGGTCCAATATAATCACAAAGATTCTGAAGTGAGGCAGACAGGAAGGTTATTGTCAAGAATGCAGAGTAATGACACAGACCAGGTCAGATACAGTGATGGGATGACAGAGCTGTTGGTGGGTGTGTGTCCCAGCTGGCGAAGTCCTTGAGCTGTTCATGGCAGTATGTCCCAGGATGTGAAATTTCTAACTGTGCATAGATGTCTGTAGTCAGGCAAATAATAGGCCCTCGTGAAGCACATGTGACCAGAGAGCCCTAATCAGGGAGGAGAGGTGACGGCAGAGGCAGAGAGCAGAGAGATTTGGAGATGAGGCGCTCACAGCTTTGCAAGGGGCCGGAGACCAAGAATGCAGGCAGCTCTGGAAACTGGAAAAGGCAAGGATATGGATTCTCCCCTTGAGTTGTTCCAGAAGGGAGATAGCTCTGTTTACACCTGACTTGAGGACTGTAAGACCCATTTTTGGGTTTCTGACCTACGCAAATGTCATATTATAAATAAATTTGTGTTTGTTCCCGACACTGAGATTGCAGTGATTTATTAGAACAGCAATGGGAAACAAACACAGTGTCACGGGTTGTGATGTCCCTATGTGGCCATCTGTGCCCATCCAAGGATGTGAACTCCACAGTGTTTGTGAGTGAATGTCTGATGGTGGGGGGTCTCTGAACTGTGTGTGGCTGTGTGAACCAGGGCGAGAGGTCTCTGACCTGTTTGAGAGTGTGTGTCCCCCTAAAATGGTGGGCTTTGAGGTTTTGGTAAGTGCATGTCCCAGGATGTGAGGTCTCTCCACTGATTTTGTGTGTATATATGTGAGGTCTCTGAGGTGTCTGTGAGTTGTGTCTAGGTTGGTAGACCTTGGATGTTTCATGGGTATCTTCGAAATAGGAGATTTCTGAGTCATATGGTGGTATGTATATATAGATACATGTACCAGGATGGGCGGTCTCGGATTGGTTTAGGTGTATATATCCAGGTGTGAGGTTTGAAGCTCATTCTGAGTGTATTTCTTGTGGTTTGAGGTCTCTGATCCTTTTGTGAGTCTGTGTCCCAAGATATGAACCCTCTAAATTATTTGTGGGTGTTTTGTGAAGATGTCCAGGTGTACAATCAGTCTCGAGGTGTTTTTCCTAGAATGTGAGGTCCCTTTCTTGACTGTTGGGATATGTTGCAGGACCAGAGATCTCCGATCTGTTTGCGGGTGTATGTCTGGGGGTGTGAGGTCTCTCATCCGTGTGGGTGCACTTCTCAGAGGAGGTCTCTGTTCTGTTTTAGCTTTTCTATCACAGTATTTGAGTTTCTGATCTCTTCGTGTGTGTTTGTCAAGGTTGTGTGGTTATATCGTCCCAGTTTGTTAGGTCCCTACCCTGTGTGGGGGTCGGTGACACAGAACGTGTGTCTCACTCCTTTTTTGGATGGATGGGCAAGGGCAGGAGGTCTCTGACCTCTTTGGAATTGTATGGCATGGAATGTGAGGGCTTTGAGCTGCTTATGGGTATACATCTCAGCATGGGATGTTTTTAATTTCTTGTAGAGGAATTGGAGGAATAAATGTCCCTGAAAGATGTCCACGTCCTAATCCCTGGAACATGTTTTTAAAAAAAGCCCTTTGTAGATGTGATTAAGTCATCATCTTGAGATAGAGGAGATTATCTGGAATTTTCCAGGTGAGCACAGTGTAATCACAAGGGTCCTTATAGGAGAGAAGCAGACCAGTCAGTCAGAGAAGCAGATGTGACGACAAAAAAGAGAGATCAGACAGAGAGAGATTTGAAGATGAAACGCTGCTGGCTTTGAAGTTGGAGGAAGGGGCCCTGAGCTAAGGGTTGCAGGCAGCTTTAGAAACTGGAAAAGGCAAGGAAGCGGATTCTCCCCTAGGGCCTCCAGGAGCAACGCAGCTCCACCAACAACTTGAGTTTCGCTCTTTGAAACCCACTTTTGGCTTCTGATCTGTGGAAAGGTAAGGTAATAAATTCGTGTTGTTTCATGACACTAAGATTGTGACTTATTGCAGCAGCAATAAGAGATGGATGCAGTGTCCCGGGTGGTGATGTCTCCATCTGGTTGTTGGTGTCCAGCCCAGGATGTGAACTCTGTCATCTGTTTGTGAGTGTGTGTCTGATGGTCGGGGGCTCTGATTACGTGTAGGTATATGAACCACGTTGAGAGGTCTTGGATTGTTTGAAGGTGTGTGTCCCAGAACTGATGGTCTTATAGCTGTTTGTGGGGCTCTGTCTCAGGATGTGAGGTCTCCACACGTTTCTTGGGCATGTCCTAGGATGTGAGGTGTCCGAGCTGATTTGGGCGGTACATTCCAGTATGTGAGGTTTCTGAGGTGTTTGTGGGTTGAATTCCAGGTCGAGAGGTCTCCGATCCATTTGGGTTTTTTTTTTCCCGATATATAGTTTCTGCTTTGTTTAATCGTATGTATACTAGGATGTTAGGGCAGAGGGTGGGGGGTTTCTGAGCTCTTTGGGAGTATATGTCCCTTGACTTGTGAGGTCTCTGATCTCTTTGCTGGTAAATGTCCCAGCACATGAGCTCTCTTATCTGTTAGCAGATCCATCTTGCAAGATGTCAAGCCTCTGATCTGTTTCTGGTGTTTTCCCAGCCTGTGAGGTTTCTAACTTGACTGTGGTTGTGCGTGGCAGGATTTGAGGTCTCTGGTCCATTTGTGCGGCTGTGTCTCAGGGGCATCTATCTGGTGTCCGCATTGTTTCTGGAGTGTATCCCAGGATGTGAACTTTCTGATCTGTCTGTTATCTATGACCCAGAGCTTGAGGTTCCTGATGCGTTTGTGGGTATATGTTGCAGAGTCTGAAGTCTGTGGTCTTTTTGTGGCTTCATGTGCAGGTTGTGAGGTCTCTAGCCTATCTGTGGGTGTATATCCCAGGATTCCAGCTCCCTGATTTGTTTGGCACAGGGTGTAAGGGCTCTGAACTATTTGTGGTGTTTGAGGTCTCTGATCTCGTCTGGGTCGTGAGGTCTGTAATCTCTTTGTTGGTCTGAGTCCCACGATGTGAATTCTCTGATCTGTTTGTGGGTCGTGTCTGATGACATGAAACATCTGATGTGTTGACTGATCAATGAAGCAGAGTGTGAAGTCTCCAACCTGTGTCTCTCCCAGGATCTGAGTTATCTGGTCTCTTTGCTTTCAGCATGCCTGAGGAAGTATTTGGTCTCTGGACTCTTTATGGATGTACATCCTAGGATGGGAGTTCTCTGAGCTGTTGGCATGTGCATGTTCTAGGTTGTCAGATCTCTGAGGTTTGAGGGGAATATTTCTAAGCTTATGAGATTTCTGATTTGTTTGCTTTATCTATCTATCTATCTATCTATCTATCTATCTATCTATCTATCTATCTATCTCTCCATATCTCTATCTATATATTTATCTGATCTGAGGGCTTGTATGTTCAGGCTGCGAAGTTACTGAGCTCTCGGTGGGTCATTTCCCTTGGTTTGAAACCTCTGACCTGTTTGGGAGAATGTCCCAGAATACCAGCTATCTGACCTTTTAATGGGTGTGTGTTGTAAGATCTCAGGTCTATGACTGGTTTCTGGCTCTTTTTCCTGGCATGTGAGGTCTCTGACTTGATGGCGGGTGTATATTGCAGGATTTGAGATCTTTGATTTGTTTGTGGGTCTCTATCTCAGGTTGTGAGGTCTCTATCTGTTTGTGGATGTATGTGTCAAGATGCCAGGTCTCTGTACTTACTCTGGTTGTATTTCCTGCACGTAAGATCTCTAACCTGTTCCTAGTTTCATGTTGCAAGATTTATGGGCTCCGATCTCTTTTTGGTGGTATTCCTCACTCAAGGTTTCTGAGCTGTATGTGAGCACTCATCACAGTATGTGAGTGCCTGAACTCTTTGTGTGGGTTCATCAGGGATGTGGGGTCTGTTTGGTTTGCTGCTACATGTCCAAGGGTGTGGGATATGCCCTGTTTGTGGGTTTACATCCAAGAATGTGTTTCTCTCCACAATTTGTGTGTGTATGTCCCAGATGGTGAGTTCCCTTATGTATTTGTGAGTTTCATTTCAAGTGATTGAGGACTTTGAGCCTCTTTTTTTTTTCGGTATGTGTTCCAAAATGTGTGTCTCTCTGTTCTTTTTAGATGTGTGTCAGAGGCTGGGAGGTGTCTTATCTGTTAGGAAGCGCGTGATTCACAATGCGGTCTGTGAGCTGTTTGTGCATGTGGTTCTCTGGTGTCTGAACAACAGACCCCCCTACCCCCGCCCAAAGGTCTACTTCCCAATCCCTGGAACCTGTGATTCTGTTTGCTGACATGGACAAGGGGACTGGCATGTGTGATTA
>NC_045732.1:43127984-43154388 GCF_009834535.1 Camelus ferus | reverse complement strand
AGTCCCTCAGGAAGCTGCCTGTCTTCTGCACTGTCAGGCCACCGCCCCCAGCCAGTCCCAGGCGGGCTGTAATTCAGTTAGATGTGCAGCAGGAAACCACATTGTCAGTTCCTCAAATTGCCCCTCTCCCTGTCGGTCCATGAGTTATGTAGTCAACCAAACGGTTATACAGTTAACCAAACGGTTATTCGGTGCCTGCCAGTCCAGCTGTGAGCTGGGTGGAGAAATGGTCAGTCAGACTGAGGTTCCATTAGCCCCTTCTTACCATGAGTGGAACAGTTAACATTGGATTCCCCTTCCCTCCCTTATTCTCGACCAGAATCAGATGCTGGTCCTTATATGCCCCCAGTCTCCCTGGGCAGCGGGGACTCTCCCACTCCCAGGAGTCCAGGAGGCCTGTCCAGCTCACAAAAGGGGTTTAAGGCATGACCACTTTCTGCTTGTATCTGGGGAAGATGTAGGGGTTTACGGATATTGGGGAGCATCCTTTGGCCCTCCCCAGACAATATAATGCAGTAGGTAAAGGCATGGATTCTGGAGCCCAAACACCTGGGTTCAATCCCAGCTCTACTGTTTACTAAAGGGTGGGACCTTTGGCAGTTTCTAAATCTGTAAAACCTCAGATGAGTGATCTTGGGGTGGGCATCTCCTGCTCACCTGGAAAATGAATCTTTCTGGACTAGCACATTTTCAGGAGGTCTGAAAGTAAGAGGCTACCCTGTTGTTACTTTGTCCTACTCCCAGCCACGCATCTGTTCATTCAGCATTAGTTTAATGTCTACTGTGTATACTTGCCCAGTGTTGGAGCCAATACAAGGTTTAATCCATTCCAAACTGCACAAGTTGGACTTGTTTTTTTAATGTAAACCTCATAGTGGAGTATACCACACATACAAAAAAAAAAAAAAAAAAAAAAAGCACACAGACGATGCATGACCTGTGTAAGGAGATTTTACAAATGAACATAAACGTGGAACCAGAAGTCAGGTTAAGAAACAACATCACCAGGGCTCCAGAAGCATTTAATTTTCCAACATCTCTGAAATGAGGCTGCATCTCACAGGTGCTGGTGGGTTGTAACTTCATTGGCAGTACTTTTTCAGCTTTCTTAGTGATATATAAAATTTTAACGATCCGTTTTATAATCAGTGGTGACTCAGGATCAGCAATACCCAAAGGATAACAATAGTAATGACAGCAGCAGCAGCATCTGATGCTTATAGATGCTGACAAGGAGCCAGGAACTTTGCAGACACTATCTACAGTCATTCTTGCCACAACCACCTGAAGTAAGCATTTTTACCTTCATTTTAAAGACAGAAGTAATGGAGGCCCAGAGAGGTCAAGCAACTTGCCCACAGTCAACTCTTTGACCCCAGGTCTGTGCCTGCTCTAGCAGGTGCTCCGGGGGATTCAGAGGTTGTGTTACGTAAGGTCCTTCCCAGGGCAAAGCCCACCCAAGGGTGAAGGGGTTACTGGGGGGGAAGGGGAAGTGATATGACAGGACCTTCCTAGACTCAGTGCTCGCCCAGGGGACCTGACCAGGGTGGGGTGGGGAGTGGAGTAGGGAGTGAAGGATAATGAAAGAAGTTAGCAAGGTAGCAGGATATTAGATTAACATACAGAAATCTGTTGCATTTCTTTACACTAACAATGAAATATCAGAAAAAGAAAGTAAAGAAACAATCCCTTTTAAAGTTGCATCCAAAAAAACAAAATACTTAGGAGTAAACCTGACCAAGGAGGTGAAAGACTTATACGCAGAGAACTATAAAACACTGATTAACGAAATTACAAACGATTTAAGGAAATGGAAAGATATCCCAGGCTCTTGGATTGGAAGAATTAATTAAAATGGCCATACTGCCCAAAGCAATCTACAGATTTAATGGGATCCCTATCAAATTACCCAGGACATTTTTCATAGAACTAGAACAAATAATTCTAAAATTTATATGAAATCACAAAAGACCCAGAATAGCCAAAGCAATACTGAAGAAAAAGAACGAAGCTGGAGGAATAACACTCCCAGACTTCAGACAATACTACAGACCTACAGTAATCAAAACAGCCTGGTATTGGCACAAAAACAGACATATGGATCAATGGCTCAGAATAGAGAGCCCAGAAATAAATCCACACACTTACGGTCAATTAATCTTTGACAAAGGAGGCAAGAATATACAATGGAGAAAAGAATATACAATGGAGAAAATATACAATCTCTTCAGCAAGTGGCATTGGGAAAACTGGACAGCCAAACATAAATCAATGAAGTTAGAATACTCCCTCACACCATACACAAAAATAAACTCAAAATGGTTTAAAGACTTAAACATAAGACAATACGTTATAAACCTCCTAGAAGAAAACATAGGCAAAACATTCTCTGAATGGGAAGGGTAGGCACCTCTATTCTAGGCTTTGATGTACAAGTTTCTAATGACTCCCTTGGAAACAGCTTTCAACACCAGGGAATAGTTTTGAGTTGTGCCTTCTTTTCCTGGAGAGCAAGTTCTAGAGGGAGCCAGTGACCCAGTGGGATCCCAGGTGGAAATAAGTTATATATTGTTGCCTCTATAGTATAGATGAGGAAACTGAGGCTCAGAGGTGAAGCATCTTGTCCAGGTTCTAGAGCAGATCTATCCGATTATTAAGTCTTTGCCCCTTCCATTGCCATTGTCCAGGACTTGGTTTACACTGGGAACTGGGCAGAACCAAATTTTAAAACAGAGAGTGGGGAAGTCTGACCATTGAGTACTCTCCTGACCTAATATTGTGTTGACTGAACGTTTTTTTTAAAAAGATAAGTGAATGAACAAGTAACTCTCTCACTCATTCACCACGCTCAGCCTCACATCAACCTTTTTCCCACCTCAGGGCCTTGGCACTGGATGTTCCCACTGCCTGGAACGCCATTTCCTCAATTATTCGCACTGTTGCTTCCTCTCGCTTTAGGTCCAGCGTAACTCTCAGTCGGCTTTCCCTGAATGCTCCGTCTCAATGTCGCTTCCCCTCAGCACATCATAGCACTTATCATGATCTATAACTATCTTTTGTTTCTATTTAATTCCTTGTTTCTTGTCTGTCTCCTCCCCTAGAACATCGGCTTCACAAGAGCAAGAATTTTTGTTGTTTTTTTCCCCCTACTGTTTTCTCCCCAGCCCTTAAAGTAGTGCCTGGCAATAGGTATTTGTGGAAAGAAAGAAGGGCAGAAGGAGACAAAGAAGTACAGGCTAAATGGCCGAGGGAACAAATGAATGAACGAATGGATACATATAGGGTTAAATTCATGAAATGGGATAAATGAATAAAAGAGACTTTGGGGGTAAAGGACCCCAAATTCCCACATTGGGAATATGAATGAACTAAGGTTTAGAGAAACAAAAAGACAGTTATTTTATTTTTGTTTAAACCATCCTTGAGTGAGATGAACTGAGAAGTTTTGTATAAAAAGGGCCCTGCCTATTGCAAGGGCCAATGTGGGGGGTCCAGTCAGAGATAATAGCACTGGAGGGGTTGGTGGGAGAGAAACGGAACTTGGGGGCCTGGAAGCTGAGAGTGGGGGTGGTGGGCAGAGCTGCAGGGGGAGCGAGGGCAGAAGGGTTGGGGTGGGGATGACTCAGTCGTCCCATTCATCGTCATCATCATCATCGCCGGCCTGGTCCTCCCCTTCGTCTGGAGGGAGAGAGAAAGAGTGAAACTCAGGATAGGCAGGAGGGTTCAAAAGCCCTGGGGACGGGGGTTACTTGGGTCTGGGAGGTTGGGACTCAGGGCTCTGGGGGGCTGAGATCTCCTGCTTGGAAATTAGATCCAGGGCCTGTGTCTTGGATGAGGAAGGGGCCCCCTCAGAGGAGGGAGGGTTAGGGACAAGACAGTGATTACAGCTGGAGTCTGGGCTCTAGTTGAAGTTAACATTGTGAAAAATGTGTAGTTAGTTGGGATATTATTATCACACAGAGGGTTAACATTAACAGGCTTGTCACTCAATGGGGTGGATTTAAATATTAGCAAAGGTGCAGTAAATTACAATATTATTGTTTCACAGAAGGTTAATGTTAACATTGTTGACACATAATGGGGTTAATTACAATATGGTCAAAAGATGAGGTTTGTAGAAGGGAGGGTATAGCTCAGTGGTAGAGCTCATGCTTAGCATGGACAAGGTCCTGGGTTCGATCCCCAGTACCTCCATAAATAAATAAATACAACTAAATACCTCCCCTCTCCAAAAACAAACAAAACGATGAGGCTTGTTATAGTACTGTCGTACACTGGACTCACGTTAATTCTGTGGACAGACTCTGGGGTTGATGTTAGTATTATCGAAGTTGGAGTTAATTATATTATTGTCACATAATAGGTTGAGGTTAACATTACCCTCACATACTTGTTATACAATGACAATATTGTTGATACATTAGGGGATGGATGTTCACATTATTGTAAAAAGACTGGGTTAATTATAATATTATCATATCATGAGCTAATGTTAATCTGTTGACACACAGAGTTAGAGTTAATATTACTGTCAAAGATGGAGTTCTTTATAATATTATGACCACATAGTGGGCTAATGTTAATACTACTGAACATACAGGATTCATGCTAATATTGTGGCCATACCTTGGCATTTGTGTTAATATTACTGTCAAAGACAGAGTGAATCATGTTACTGTTACATAATGACAATGTTAACATTGTCAAAAAAGACTGATACAAGATTCATGTTAATACTGTCATCGACAGATGGGGCCAATGTTACTACTGATGGTGACCATCCGGGGTGTTTTCAGGCCGAAAATAGCCCTCGGAACCAGGGTCACTGTCCTGGCAGGATGGGTTCCAAATGGCCGGCTCGTGGGGGAGGGCAGGCTCTCACCTGAGGAGTGGATGGCTCTGCTTCTCTTCTGCATCACGTGCATCAGGGCCCCCACCAGCCCCTCGGAGCTCTGAGGTGGTGGCTGCAGTGCTGAGCTCTCCGGGGCCCCAGGGGTCTGCAGCAAGCAGGGTCCAGCACAAAGGGTTCAGGGTCAATGAGAGGAGCACCTCTCCCATCCCTCTGTCATTATTTCTCCTCCCACACACTCCAGTCCCCTTTAAGGCTCCAAGCCCACCTCTCCCCACCAACCTTCCAATCCTATCACCGAACCTCCAAATCCTAGGACCTCCATCAGTCTCGGCCCCGGCCCCCTAATATCCTGATTTGCCCAGACCCCCAGTCCTCCATCACGCCAGTCCTCACCTTGTTCAGCTGAATTCCCTGCCGGATTTGATCCAAAAGTGCCCCCCGACCTCCACCAGGGGCTGGGCCTCCGCCAAACGCCAGAGCAGGAGGGGGTGGAGGAGGGACTGACCCGTCCCCAGAGCTAGGTGGTGGTGGTGGTGGCGGTGGTGGTGGAGGCAGGAGCGGGCCCCCAGCTCCAGCAGGTGGAGGGGGCAGGGGTGCAGAGCGTCCAGTGGCTGGAGGGGGTGGTGGCGGAGGGCCCCCTCGGCCTGGGGGTGGGGGTCCCCGGGGAGTTGGTGGGGGCGGAGCACCTCCTGAAGGTACAGGGGGTAGTGGGCCACAGCGACCCTTGTTACCCCCACCAATAGGGGGCCGGGGGTGCTGGTTCCCTCCTCGGGATGGCGGCGGGGGTGGTGGAAGTGGATCTGAGGGGGAAAAATAACACAGAGCTCTCATTAAGATTTTCTTCGGAACCTCAGCTTTGCTTCTTTGTAAAATGGGTACCCCAACCGACCAATTCCCAATTCAAGCCATATAAGGGTTTCTACGAGGACTGAGTGATGGCAATGTATCTCTCAGAAATCAGCTGCCAGGTTGGAGAAGAAGGGGGTGTCCGGCAGGGGCTCACCTTGGCGCCTCATCTCCTTCCGTACAGCTTCCAGCCCGCCCTGGTTCTCTATGAACTCATAGATAAACTTGGAAGTCTCAGCGTCGGTGAGTTGGGCCTCACTGATTCCCGCCCTGGAGAACAGGTTCCGCAGATCCGGGTCCAGGTTGTTCACCTGGCCAGGAGGAAAAAAGCCGGAGCAGGGGTGGGGGAATAAGGTGGGGGTCAGGGGAGGAGCACAGATGACCATAGGGCCCACTCCAGAGAGGGATCTGAGAGGGGTGTGGGCAGGGTGGGGTGTGGGGGTAGGCCTGGAGCAGTGGACTATGGAAGGGTAGGTGGGGGTTAAGTGGGGTCCAGAAGACTCTGGAGTTACTCACGTCATATCCATTCTGAGGGTCCCACCCCACGTGGCTGACATGTCTGGGGGAGGTGAAGAGATGCCACTGAAGCCCCACTGCTTTTCCTTCCCTCCCTTCCTGGTGAAGCCCTCTTGCCCTCTCCCATGCAGAGGGACTCTGAGGGGCCAGAATTAATGAATGAGTCATAAGTGAATGAATGAGTGAGAGCAGTAGTTATGGAATTAGAAGGGGTCCATAGGCTGTGGTGCCCACCTGTCTGGCCATCCGTCTTTCCACCATCCATCCACCCATCTGTGTGTCCACACTCACATTCACCTCTCAGACCACTGATCTATATCCATTTATCTCTCCACACACATCTATCCATTGTCCACTGATCTGTCCTCACACACACTTGTCCATCCACCCACCCATCTACCCATGGGTCCATCTTTCCATCCATTGACTCACTTGACTGCCCGTTCAACCACACTCCTGTCCATTCATCCAGTGAACTGTCCACATATCTGGCTGCCTATCCATCCCCATCCACATTGTCTGTGAACCAGCCTGTATATCCATCTGTCCACATATCACCCACCCACCCATTCATCTAAATACCCACTTCCCCTTTACTCATCCTTTCAGTCTCCAACCCACCCATTCATTCATTCATCCAGCTATGCATCTACCCACCCATACATTCATTCACCAGTCCACCCAGGGTGGGACTAGGTTGAGGTGAGTGAGGCGCCTAAGGAGCAAAATTTAAGGAGGCACTCCCTCTAGGAATCATGAATTGTAGCTGCATGACGGGGAGAGGGACTGCCTCTGTAAAGTTTGCAACCCTGGTGCCTTTGGTGCCCCTCCCTAGTCCCAGCCTTGCACCCACCCACCCATCCACTCATCTACCTATTCCCCCACTCACCTACCCATCCATTTTCCCATCCTTCCATCCACTCAGTTCTCCTCCCATCCACCTGCTGGTCTGCCCCCCGACCCCAGGGATCCGTGGGCCCACTGGGGAGAGGTTCTCACTTGAATCCGCTGGGTGCACCGATATCAGCTTTGCTGATCTTTTTCTTCCCTGAGCGTTTCTTATCACCTGGAGGAGGCCCAGGTACTGTTGGGAGCCCACGGTATCGTGAGTTTGTGATGTCTGGGTTCTGGATGTCCACTGCCACCAGCCCCAGGGACAGTGAGCCGGCTGCTGGGCCTGTGGGGAAAATAGGGTGACTGGGCCATTGACTCACTTACCTTTTGGTTGGCCAAAGCATAACAGCAAAAGATAGGAAGATGGTTGGGGGAATCTGTGTGTTTGATGGTCATGGAGGGAGTGTGTGAGGGGGCCAAGTAGGGTTTATGGAGAAGTGGGTGCATGGGTCCCACAAACCATCCAGACATTCACTGATTCATTTATTTATTTATTTATTCACTCATGCTTATCACTTTAAGTATTGACTCATTTATTCACTGGCTTGTTGACTAATTAATTTATTAAATTATTCATTCACTCATTCATTCAATCATTGCTTTCTTCACTGATTGAAATTTCATGTCACTTATTCATTTATTCACTGTTGAATTCATTCACTCACTCATTCATTAATTTACTCAATCATCCATCCATCCATTTATCCACATACCCATCCATTCACCTATACATCTAGACACCCACCACCTAGGCATCTATATACCTATCTATATTTTCATTCTTCCATCAGTTCATCCCCCTATTCAACCATCTATCCACCACCAATCCACCTGCCCACACATCCATCCACCCACCCATCCATCTACCTAGCCATTCACCCACTTATCTCTCCACCCACCTGCCTATTCATCCATCCTCCCAATCCCCACCTGCTTATCTATTCACTCTCCCACCCACCCTGTCCACCCAGAGACACAGGGAAGAATCAGCACTCACCCTCTTGGTCTCCACCTGGGTGCAGGGGCAGGGGCGGGAGCCCTCCTCTTCTCTCTGGGAAGAAGGAATGGGTAGAGAGCTATCACAACCCTGCCACAGTCTTCTGGGCTAGCCCCTTCTCACTCCTTGCACTAGAGGACTCACCTTCATTGGCCGGTGCTGGTGGAGTGGGGAGCTGGCGCCTTTCTGTGGAGAGATAGGTGGACTGGGAACCAGAACCGTGAGAGGGGCTTTTCCAGCACCCCACTCTTGCACTCACCTCCACTCAACCTCTTTGCCTCCCTCAAGGCCTCCTCACCTCCACTTTGCCTCTGATTCCTTTTTTGGATCTTCTCCTGCACCAGGGCCCGGAAGGCCTGGGCCTCGCCCTCGTCTGCAAAGTTCAGCCCTGCTTGGCAGTCCTGCACACGCCTGGGGGTCAGCAGCCTTCCAGGCCCCTCCCCACCTTTCCCATCTCCTCCCTGCACCCCAACTGAGGCCCAGGGGTTGGGTGGTCACTTACATCTCCGGCGAAGGTGTGGAAGAAGCGGGTGGGAGTGGAGTAAACCAGCTGTGAGTACAGCTCCTGTTCCCAGAGCAGCCCGCCAGCCTGGAGGGGTAGAGGGGTGGGGAGCACACTGGCACCAAGGCGTGCCCTGGGAGGCAGGCCTGTCACCTGGGCAGGGAGCATGGTGGCCAAATTTGGGGTCCCAGCATTTGATTTGGTGATTTCCAGCTCAGCATCAGAGAGTCGGGGGTCTGGAGGTCTGATGTGGTGAGTTGGGGTACAATATGGGAATCAGATACTTCAGTGAGAGGTTTGGATTTGGGGTTCAGGGCCCTAGATAGGGGACTTGGGGGCTTGAATTTGAGGATTTTGGATTTTAGTCCTAGGAAACTGAGCCCATTCGTAGAATCCATCCCAAATCCCCCTCTTTATGTGGGCCTTCATTTGGGCAGGTAGGGCTCCAGTATTGGGAGCTGGGGTTGAAGTATGTGTGCAATTTGAGGTTTGTAAAGCAGAGTGAAGGCTTAGGAGTCCAGTCAATATTCAGTGGCTCTCGGATCTTGATGTGGTACTACTGCGTCTACCTTTATGGGTTTAGAAGGATGAATTTCAGGTTTATGCCTGGAGAGTTTAGGTTGGGGATTTGTGGAACAGATTTTTGGTTTAGGAGCAACCACAGTTAATTTTGGTGTTCAGGAGTTTTCGTATAGGAATTCTGGGGTCCATGCTGCGGGCTTAAAAGGACAGATTTGGAGTTCAAAATTCAATGGGATATTTAGGTCTGGGGTTTGCGGAACAGACTGATGACTTAGGAGTGAGGTAAAATTCTAGAGTTCAGGAGTTTTGATGGGGGATATCTGAGACCCAAAATGCTGAGTTTAGAACAGATTTGAGGCTCAGGTAAAAACATCGTGCTCATTCTTTTTTGGAGTTTGTGGAACAGATTAGACTTAGGAGGTATACTCATACTGGGGGTTATGGATCCCCCAGACATGAATACTGTCATCATAGACTTATTTAGAAAGACAAACCAGAGGTTGACATCCTGGATGAAGTCTTTAGTTCTGGGGCCCAGGTGTTCACTGATCTATCTGAGGGCTCAGGGCTGTGGACACAGATGTGGGTTTATCGGTTCAAAACTGGGTTGTCTGTCCAGTGGAAGGGGGGAGGGGGGTCACCTGAAGGCCGTAAAGGCGGATGAAGTAGGACTTCTGAGGGTTATCCTTCACAAAACACACAGCTCCACAATGTTTTTTGGTCCAGTGATCGGCTCCAGGGGGCAGCGCCAGATAGAGCTGAACAACAGCGGTGGCCAACGTCTGGAAGAGGAGAGCAGGACTCAGGGGAATCTGGTCAGAGGGTCTGGGAACCAGACCTGGTCCTTCCTGGCTGATGCTGTCGTGGTTCTGAGGGGGGAGCCGCAGCCAGAGGGAAAGGGAATAGACATCGAGATCTTCCTGGGATTGGTGACTGGAGGTAAGTGGATTCTAGGAGGGGAGATGCTGGAAAGGAGGGGAAGAAAGAGAAGGAGAGGAGAAGGATGGGGAAGATGAGGAGACAGGAAGGGGCGGAAGGGAGGAGAGGGGGAGGATGGGAAGATGAAGAGGAGGGAGAGGAAGAGGAGAGGAAGAGGAGGACAGGGAGACAGGGAGGGCCGAGAGATTTCCCCAGCTCACCCAGCATTTCCGTCCGAGCATCTCAAAGAGTCGCTGGTTCTCATGGTCCTGGAGGAGGGCGGAGGGTATGTTCTGTTGAACTGTTGGGCCTCCGCGGCCCCCAGGCCTGCCTCCCGCAGGGCCCCCGCTCATGGTGCCTCCTGCCCTTGTCCTCTCGGGCTAGGCTCTGAGTGCAGGGTAAGAAGGGGAACTTCCGTAGTGAGCAGGGGAACAGGAAGTAGCAAAAAACCACAAGGGAAACAAGTCCTCTGGGGCCCCTCAGTGAGCCTGGCCTCCTCTTCCCTTAGATGGGGGCCTCCCTCCATTTGACCGATTAGACCTATCTTTTGCACCAGCTCCTGGCCTCCTCCTCCTTTCTCATTCTCTGTGGCCCATCTTCCTGTGACTGGCTCAGACTCTCCTCCCTCCGGCTGGCTGGCGGCAAGGGCTCAGCCATTGCTGCAAATCTGCAGGGCGCACTGCGGCAGGGGGCAGTCATGGGGCTGGGCGGCCTCCTTCCTCCCCAGTCAGTCTGGGCCCGAGGTCCAAGGCCCCGAGCGCTGAAGGGCCACTGCGCTAAAGCTCTTCCTTCACTTACCCTGGGATCCCACCCCTCTCCTGAGATCTCAACAACTGGTACACACCCCGCTCAACTGCCCCATCCTTATCCCTGCCTCCTTGCAGCTCCCGAATGACCTCTAATAATCCACTTTTTGTAAGAAAGGAATTTTATAGCCTATATGAATGCCTAAACAACATCTTTTTTTTTTTAATGGAAGTATAGTTGATTTACCATGTTGTGTTAGTGTCAGGTCTATAGCCTAAACGACATCTTGTTCAGCTGTTGTTGCTTTGGAACTTTTGAAATTATGTATCTTCTGAGACTTGTTTTTGTTCCCGGACTCAACATTCTATTTTCATCTAACAAAACACTCAGGTAGCACTTGAACTGTGTGCCAGGCACTCTTCTGACCTCTTTTGTAAATAGTGACTTATTTAAATCCTCCCAACAGCCTGAGGGAAACACACACTATTTTACCGTGTCCATTTGACTGAGGGAAACGAGGATACTGAGGCCCAGAGTGGTTAGATGATTTCCCCAGTAGCTCCCAGCTAGCAAGTGGTGGAGCCCAGATGCGATGCCAGTCAGGCTGGGTGCAAAGTGTATATTTTTTATCACTATGTTCCACGCCTGCACTGTTACTAAGATTCCTATTTGCCGGGAACGATAGTTGTTAGCGAGTACTATATAGTATTCTCATGTGTTACTGTATAATTTGTTTATTCATATTCTCCCATTAACCGATATCTGAGCTGTTTTGGGCTTTTGCAGTTGGCAGTTCGCTCCTGTACACATCTCCTTGTCCACGTAGGCATCCATATTCTCAGAAGGGGGAACTGGGGCATTATAAGGGTTTGCGTAGCTCTAATAATGCCGGTGAATGCCATCTCAGTCCTCACCCCTCCCTGGGCCTGTTTCCTGTTTGGAGACATGAAGCTCTCAGGCACACAGCTTGGGGGGTCTGAGCACGTCTAGGCTGTGACCGGCATCCCCAGGTACCTGAGGGGAAACAGTGCATCTCGAGGAGGGACCCACAGTCCTCCCTGGAAACCTGCAGGGCTCCCATGCCTGCAGGTTCCAAGCTTCTCTCCTAAGCCCGGGCTCCAAGCCCCTTCTGATGTGGTAGTTCCAACCTTCCCCTGCCTCCCCGCTCGCAATCCAGATTATGGTGCCCCCAACTCACCAGGTGATTTCATACCTCCTGGCCTGGAGCCCCTTCCAGCCTGTTCATCAGGGCAAGACCCTGCTTTTCCTTAGAAGGCCACTTCATTCATTCATGTTGACAATGTTCCTTGAGCTGTGTGCGCGAGGCATCTCTCCACTCTCTGGCACTCACTAAACATTTACTGAAGGAATGAACAAAGGATTAATAACTACTTTGATTTAGTATTTTCTGGGCTTTTTCTAAGTGCCTCGCACTTATAAACTCATTTCACATTCACAGACAACCCCAGGAGGTAAGTATTCCTGCTATCCCCATTTTTTTTTTTAATGGCGGTACTGGGGATCGAACCCAGGACCTTGTGCATGCTAAGCACGCGCTCTACCACTTGAGGTATACCCTTCCTCTCTGCTATCCCCATTTTACTGATAGGGAAGCTGAGGCCCAGAGACGCTTAGCTAACTTGCCTGAGGTCACACAGCTTGGGAGTGGTGGGGCTGAGGCCAATTATCTGGGACATAGTTCCTAAACTGTTAAGTGCCACATGGAACCTGAGATAAAATTCTTCTGCTCCCTTTTCTGTCTTTTGTTCTCTTTCTCTGCTCCTAGATCTGTGCCTTTTAAGTCTACATCAGGGGGAGTTAAACCTCTGCCCCATTCACTGGTTGTTGCTTAACATTTAAAAGTTGTATATTTCCTGTTCTTACTTTAAAGGAGCAGACAGGTTTAAAATTTTTATTTTTCAAAAAAAAAATAAATAAAACTTTAATTTTTCTCTAAAGAAAAATCACCTCAAGTAGATTCCTGTTATTTTAGTCCCTAATAGAAGGAATTTCCCCATTCTAGGATACAGTGATTTATTAATCATTTTAGTGTCACTTTTCATCTTATTCAGTTTATTGAATTGCTCTGTTGACCTGCATTCATAATTTGGGGCTGGTTTATTTTACTTTTATGTGTTCCCATCAACTCTTGCTTTTCTTCACTGGATGACAGTATTTGGTGAGGTGACCTCAAAGTTAATTTGCTCTCCTGGGCCTTCAAAAAGATTGAAAAAGAACAAAAACCGTAATCCAGCTTTTCTGGCTGTTCTCAGCAGGAGAGGATTGAATGAAATACAGGTCAGTCCACCACAGTAGGGAGTAGAAATTCTAACTTACTTCTTAGGAATTCAGTGAATACCCAGGAACCCCCAAGAACCAGGATATACCCAGTAACTTATACCTACCTGATGCTCCCCCATCACCTCCCTCTGCCAACCCCCAGGGGTCACTGGATGGAGAGTCATTTCCTGTTTATATCTTGTGCTTATTTTGATTTATTTTGAGGGGATATTGCTTATAAGATCCTGATTGCCATGCCTCAAGTCATCAGTAATAAGACACAGGGGTGTCCTCCACACCCTGGTCACTACCACGTGATTGAGTCCCCAGAAGAGATGTAGGCATGGTTAGGGTCCTACTGCTAGGAACAAACCAAGGCCAAGATGGCAAAATTTCCTTTGCCGCACCATCCTTCTCCTCCCCTTACCTTCCTGCCCCTTGTGGTCCTCCGTACCCCTGACTGA
Organism: Camelus ferus; assembly: GCF_009834535.1. Lineage (NCBI taxonomy): Eukaryota > Metazoa > Chordata > Mammalia > Artiodactyla > Camelidae > Camelus > Camelus ferus. The sequence goes on along the minus strand of NC_045732.1, from coordinate 43,140,850 downwards.
GGGGTGCTTCCTGGGGACAGGCCTAAGAAGACAGCAATTCCCAACCCTCAGACCCAGTGCTCCCTTTTCATAAGAAACACTTTAGGAGGCCTCCTTTGACCACCCTGGAATGACATCCATGTACGTTACAAGTCTTGGTGGTGGGGGGGCTGTCCCCCCAGGGTCTTAGGACCCTGCCCATTCAATGCCAAAGCACCTCCATCATTGTGACAACCAAAGTCGGCCTACCAGTTAGTCCCTAAACACACTCCCAGGGCAGGTGGGAACCAGCCTCTTGTCTGTCTTGTGCATGGCCGTATCCCCACCACAGAGCACAAGACCCCACCTGCAGAAGCTCAGTCAACACTAGTTGAATGCTCACTGTAGAGTCTAGAGCTCTATGCCAATTTGTTGTCCTCTTCCCACTAGGCTCCCCTGTCCTCTCTTCCTCCCCACCCCTGCCTGGGGGAAGGGGGAAGAAAAACAGCTGAGAGTGTGCAGGGGTCAGCCCCTCCCAGAGAGGTGTTGACACTGTTCACTGATGCTGTAGTCCTGGTGGGGGTGGAGTGAGGACAGGGTGTGCACAGAAAAGCAAATACCTGTAGAGATAAGAATTGCTTAGTGGATGGAACCAGATTCTGGAGCCTGGCTCTGGCACTTACCAGCTGTTTCAAGTCTGGTAACCTCTCAGTGCCTCAGTTCCCTCATCCATAAAGTGGAGATAGTAATGGCAGTTCAGATTGTTGTGAAGGCTAAATGAGACAATTCATGTCGAGTGAGGAGGACAGAGCTTAACAAGTTATAATTATGCCTTATTGTTTGCATAAAATGGCTGAGTAACTTGGATAAATAAATGTCCTTCCCTCCGCCTAGCATTCTCCCTACTCCTGCCCCAATCCTCTCCTCATTCTACCCCATTAGCTGTTCAGGCCCCATCACCATTGGTGGATGGTCCCAGACCCAGAACACAGCCACGTTCCCTCTGCCCTTTCTCTACTTTTCCTTGGTGCGAAGCCCGTATGAGATCCAATCTGTGGGCCCAGTCATATTCCTCCAGGGCCATGACCTGTTCCTGGAGACCTCCCTGCCAACCTCAGTGGTCCCAGCCACCACGTGTTTCCTATCCTACGCCTCCCACCTGCACAGGAAAACACTGCCAGCCAGCCCTCTCCTTCCTTTATAGGTTTATGTTGCTCACCTCGGACCACCCAGGGAGCTAAAGGTCTTCTCCCAGTCCCTATTCTGCCCAGACCCTCAAAGTCACCACGGTCTCCCTAAATGGGTACTCCCTACCCTAATCTGTGACCCCAAATGTCTATTTCCCAGTCTATGACACCAGAAGGGTCCACACCCAAGTTTGTGTGACTCTGGACATTTCCACTTCCCGGTCTGTGTCCCAAGGGCCGCCCACAACCTTGACTGAGTGAGCCCAAGATTGTTAACGCTCCAGCCTGGAACGGACCATGACGAGGGTGGGGAGGGACGCAAAATGGAGCAGACCAGGATCGTACCACTGCGGGGTGTGTGTGGCTATTTTGCACCGTACCCTTTTATTTCCGGGGGGGCGGGGGAACACGACATTCCCTAATGGACGGGGAATGTCGCCATCCTGCTTGTCCCAAGATCCCCGTCCCATCCTCCCGACTCCCACCAGCTTCGGGTAGCCCTCACTCTCTGATCGCGCGCCCGGCTTCTCTCACATCCGCCATCTTAACCACTCTCACCACGCCCACGATTCCTTATTTTCGAAACAGCTCTCAATGCACGGGAGCTGGCAATAGGCGCCGGGGACCGTCGTGGGCTCTGATTGGTCGGTGGCCGAATTCTCGTCCTTGCTGTTCTTTGAAGCTGCACGGGATCGGAGAATAACATAGCCCCGCCTCTGCTCCAGCGCTCCAGGCTCCCGTTGGTCATGGGTTCGGGGCATGCGCAGTGGGTGCCAGACCGGTGTGCTCGGCCGCTTGAGCCGCGTTTTGGGGGTTTCAGATGGGTTCGGATGCCGCTTCAGAGGTTCAGATTGTTCAAGTGCAGTTGGGGCAGAAGGTGGTGTTTATTGATGAGAGTAAGATCACACATCGGGGCGTGGCTCCTGGTACACTGGGGCAATGCTGTAATCCACTAGGGTTTCCTGCTCGCACCCAGTGGTTCTTGCGTTCTTCATTCATTCCCTAGTTTACTCAAAAAGCGCTCCTTGAGTTTGGGTGATTGGGTTTTAGGAAAACTCTCATAAGTTACTTTAATAAAATTAAATCCTGCCTCAGTAGGACTGGCACAGTGGGGTGGCTGTCTCACTCAAGACGGTAAATTGCAGAGTGAACATCTTGTGGTGTTTGGATCTAATGTACTAAAATTATTAATTTTACTCCCTTCTGACAAAATGAATAGAAAATTTACAGTTAAAAGCCCTGCTGGCTAGGCCTTTGACAAAAAGAGAATAAATACCCAATATTCAATGTGCAAAGTGATGGTTTTGGAGCATTTGGTCAGACAGCACAGGATTGCTGCGATTGACGTGTAATTTACTATACATCACAGGTGATACAACCAGTTACCTACTTTAAAGTCTGCAAATTTACATATATGTAAATCAAAACATAAATATAGGGGGGAGGGTAATAGCTCAGCAGTGGAGCGTATGCTTAGCATGCACAGGGTCCTGAGTTCAATCCCCAGTACCTCCATTAAAAAATAAATTTTTAAAAACGTATAGATCACATGCTTTATAATATATATAAATAAATACATGATTCTAGGGATATACATGATATAGATGGAGCAGTGGGAATCTAGTTCACTGCCCTGGGTCAGTCACATGCTGAAAGGGAGGGGACTGTTGATAATTTAACATGATGCCCCCAATTTTAGGAAGCCTGAGCCCTGAGCTCCCTGACTTCACCAGATGGGGCAAATTTCCCTTAATTTGCTTGGAAGCTCCCAAGTCTATGCCCAGCACTGCCTCCACTGTGCAAACACAAACTGACCTTTGTATCAGCTCTGATTCTAGGAAGATTGTTATTTTAAGTGTGTATATGGGTACTTAGGGTGCTGGGTAGAACAAATCAAAGGGCCAGTTAAAGTGTGGGCACTTTGTCATCACTGAATGTTTCTGACGGTGGCTGGATTTGTAACATACATACTTCAATTTAGTATCTCCACTCAGGGGCCATAGTTGGTGAGGGGTGCATTGTTTTTGTTTGGGATTTTTTTTCTTTTCATATTTTTTTTTTCATTTAAGGTTACTACAAGATATTGGAAATAGTTCCCTGTGCTGTACAGAAGAAATTTGGTTTTTAATCTTTTTTTATATATAATGGTTAACATTTGCAAATCTCAAACTCCCAAATTTATCCCTTCCCACCCCCTTTCCCCAGTAACCATAAGATTGTTTACTATGTCTGCGAGTCTGTTTCTTTTGTAGATGAGTTCATTAGTGTCCATGTTTGGGATCTTGCCCTAATGGTTATAGTATGGTATTATCCAGCATGCAATAGGTATATAGTCTCTTTTACAGAAATACACCCCAAAGTGATACAATTAAAGAAAACAGAGGGAAACAGAAGACCTTTAGCTTATGAATAAAAGGATAAGCCTATTTGAATAAAATAAAATGCTTTTAAAAACCCTCCAATAAATATAGCTTGCATTCTATGTCTGTAGCCCTTTAAATTGTACAGATTTCATCATCATCAATCCCAGTTTAGACCTTGATTACAGGCAACTTGAAGAGAAAAAGAGATGTTTTTTTAAAAAATTGACTGGCAACTATGGGAGAACACAATGGGTGTGTTTATAATCTTATGATCAAGAGAGCCTTCAGAAAATTGGGTAATAAAGATATACATGTGCATAGCTTGTGTGAGTGCTACAAGTTGGTCAGGAAGCTTTAAAAACGTATTTATTGCCAACAACGGTCTTTTAAAATCGAAGGGGCAGGGTACAGCTCAGTGGTAGAGCATATACGTAGCATGCACAAAGTCTTGGGTTCAATCTCCAGTACCTCCATTAAATAAACAGATAATTAAACCTAATTACCATCCCCCCCCAAATAAAAAATAAGACAAAACTCTTTTATTTTTTTGAAAATAACCACAATCCCTTATTCAAGCTATTTTCATTTAGTATACTACAGAAGTATTTCAACGTTAACATCACAATTGTTATCTTGCTTGATATTAACATAACATTTATTTACTGCCACGTTTTTAGTATTCACTTTCTTTATCCACCTAAGCAAGTAAAAATGACTATTTTATAAAATGAAGAAATAGAATCAAAACCCAGATCTTTAAAAAAAAAATCTGGCTTAAAAAGTACGCTTGTGTCAGGGATCATGAGACTTTCTATATTTCCAAGTGGCATTTATTCCTGAAGCATGTCAGCTTCCCTGCACAGTGACTTACTGTGTTTATCTTTATAAAGAGTAAAGTAAACTATTATGCAAACTCACTTCCATTTGGGAATTCCAGTGCCAGGTGTTAATGGCATCATTATTCCAAACAAAATATGTTAGAACCATTACTTTTTGTGATAGGTTTCTTGTGGGAATTTCCATGAAGTGTTTGTAGTCTGTAAGATATTAACATGGCATAACTATTTTCTTCTTACTATGTATTATGCTAATGATTTTCTTGGTGGACAGGTTGGTCCTTTTATAAAGAAATGTCAACTTCTTAACCTTTGCTAGCTAAGACAGAACTCTTTAAAAAATACATTTAAAATAATATTGAAGCAAAATATTTCAAAGAAATAAAACTTTTTTGATTTTCTTTGATTTATGACTGAAAGATATTTTGTCACTGTTTTAAAGTATTCAGGCAGCTGGGTGTAGGGGCAAGCTACACAGTGGAATGGGGCAGCAAGGTGCAGGCCCAGGACATTCTGGTGGTAGCAGGGATTAAAAAATATAAAAATATTCATCCTTTTAAAGCCTTTTTCTTCTAATTAATTAGTAATAGTCTTATCAAAGGTAAATGAACTCCTTGTGTAAAATTTTAATTATAAAATAGTTCTAGCAGTGCAGGGGATTTGGCAATAAGTGAGGCCAGTTACCAAACAGAATATCTCCTCCCTCCATAAGGCTCTCAGTATTTGCTTGTGATATGTCTGAACGTCGTAGTGGTTTGGGCTTCCCAAAGAGTGAAAATAGATGCCAGGCTACAGTGTAGTTAGTGGCTAGACAACTTCTGAGCTTCGTCTCAAAGATTGATAAACCACATACTGAAATCAAAATAAGTAAACAGAGTAAAATATCTTGTAACTGGATTATAGCTAAGTGCATTTGCATAGACTGTTTGCAAAGGTGATGTTATGAACCCAACTGTGTCCCTCCAAAATTCCCACGTTGAAGCCGTAACCCTGGAGTGACTTTATGGAAATGGGGCCTTTAAGGAGGTAATTGAGGTTAAGTGAGGTCATAAGGATGGCGCCCTAATCCAATAGGACTGGAGTCATTGTAAGAAGAAAAGACACTAGAGACGCATGCGCACAGAGAAAAGGCCGCATGAGGAGGCAGCCATCTTTAAACCAATGAGAAAGGGGGGAAGGTATAGCTTAGTGGTGGAGCGCATGCTTAGAATGCATGAGGTCCTGTGTTCAATCCCCAGTACCTCCATTAAAATAAATAAATAAATAAATAAATTAATTAATTAAAAGAAAACACAAGGAGAGAGGCCTCAGGAGAAACCAAACTTGGCAAACTGAACACCTTGATCTTGGACTTCCAACCTTTAGAACCTGGAGAAAATAAATTTCTACTGTTTAAGCCAACCAGTCAGTGGTATTTGGTTATGACAGCCCAAACAGATTAATACAGCAGGTGGCCACAAACATTCCTCCCCTGTCTGGAGTCAGACCCCCTAGCAATGTGACTGAAGCTCCCCCATCCAGAGGTCAGCCTATTTCCTCACGCCTTGAACCTGGGCTGATCTCGTGACTTGCTTTGGCCAACAGAACGTAACAGAACCACCACAATGTGAGATCTAGAGCCTCGATTTCAAAAGACCTTGCAGTTTCTGCCTGGGCCCTAGTGCTGCCCTGAGCCCTCCATGTGAGGAAGCGGGTCTGGCCTGCTGGAGGATGAGAGGGAGGGTGGCAGAGAATCAAGACCCCCCGCTGACGGCTGGTACCAACAGCCAGGCTTATGAGTAAGGCCATTGGAACTTCCAGCCTAGCTGACCCTCTGGTTGACTGCAGCCACATGATTGAGCAGAGAGAAATTCAAGAGTGGAACCACTAGCTGATCCCAGCTCACATTACCTACCTACAGGGTTTGTGAGCAGATACACCGTTAAATTCCAAAGCCACTATGTTTTGCAGTCCTTTGCTTTGCAACACTAACTAAGCAGAGTGAACCTGATGATATTCTGAAAGGGCAAATTTGGGCAGCCAAAGGACCAATCCTTGCAGGAAGGCCAGGGAACTCCCATATGGAGGCAGAGAAGACTCCCCAGCCCCATGGCCAGGAGCCCCATTATGACACCCAACACTTGTCCACTTCATTTCTCTCTCCCCGGATTCAGAGTCAGTCGCATTTGCTGTCTTGGAAATTGTGGTCATAACTACTGGAAGTTCAAAAAAAAAAAAAAGATTTTTTAAAAGCAATTATGACCCTTCACCAAAGAAGTGTCACTGCAAGTGATGGTACATAATTTGAATACCAATTATTAGTCTGAATAACTAAGTTGAAGGTGGTAGCTATATAATTTCAAATTTAGAGACAGTATCCTTCAAGATTTAGAGAGAAAGGGCAGTTGTAATTGCCTGACTATTTTAACATGTTTGCCCAGGCTATTATAGAATTCTCTATTACAGAAATCTTTCCACTGCCAAAGAGTAGTTGGAATTTTCACTTGATTTTAAACCAATCTATAAAGTTAAAGTAATCTCCGTCAGCAACTTGTTGGCATTGGGTGAGAGGAAATCCCTCTGTGTGACTTTTACTGAACTTTCAAAAACATTCTCTAACACAGTGTTATGAAGAAGGTCTTTTATTTCCCTGCCCAAATGAGCACTGAATTTCAGGCTAGGAAAATCCATTTCATGCATTGATTAAGAAGTGAGTAGGTTTGTTTTTGATCAACATAAAGGCTTACATGCTAACCATACTGCCTTGAAATATGAACTTTCAACTTCCAGTCTTGAGTTTCCTCAACGTAATTCCCTGTAGTCAAGTGACATTTTTCATTCAGGGAAGTGATATCACAGTAAATTCTTCTAAACCTTCATTGAAATAGGAAGCTGAAATTCAACCCCACTTTTTGCAGAGAGAAATTTCTCTGAACTACAAAGCTGGGAAACCCCTAGAAACTCAGCTAATGAGCTGAAAAGGCTCCTGAGAGCCATGTGACCTTTATATGGCCTTTCTTCGGATAAACAAATGTGTGTACCTACTTTCTATGCACACTCACACAGGCAAGTGTGTGCATGTTAGTGTGGATCGTGGAACCATAGATTGGTCAGGGGCCTCAAGGGGAAATGCCTAATTATGTGGACTGATCAAAGTGATTTGGTAGATGATGCTTCATCCTTCTTTAAAAAATTGAAGTATATTTGATTTACAATGAACTGTTAATTTCAGGTGTATAGCAAAGTGATTTAGTTATACATATACATATATATATTATTTTTCAGATTCTTTTCTATTGTAGGTTATTACAAGATATTGAATATAGTTCCCTGTACTATACAAGTCATTGTTGTTTATCTATTTTATATATAGTAGTGTGTATATGTTGATCCCAAACTCCTAATTTATCCCTCCCCACCTCGATGCCTCATCTTTGATGCCCAGTTATTCTTTTAAAATAATTCAGTGAGGTTATCACACAAGAGTTTGGGATCCGACTTTAGGCAGGAGAGGAACACCTGTAAAACTTATGGAATGCATTAGATCCACCTAATCAAAATTCATTCTATCAACAAATATTTTTATTGAGGTATAATTGACATGTAACATTATATTACTTCCAGGTGCACAATATAATGATTTAATATTTGTATACATTGTGAAATGATCACCACAATAAGTCTAATTACCATCTGTCACCCTACAAAATTACAAAATATTTTTTCTTGTGATGAGAACTTTTAAGATTTTGCTTTTAGCAGCTTTCAAATATGCAATACAATAGTATCGATTGTCACTGTGCTATACATTACATCCCCATGACATTGATTTTATAACTGAAAGTTTATACGTCTTGACCCCTGTCAGGTATTTCATCCACCTCCAACCCCCCACCTCTCTGGCAACCACCAATCTAGTCTCTGTATCTATGCTTTTAGTTTAGTTTGGTTTGGTCATTATTTTTGTTTTTCAGATTACACATATAAGGGAAATCATATGGTATTTGTCTTTATATACATTCTCTCCTTTAACCCTCACAACAAATCCATGTGGTAGCTACTCCTGTCCCCCTTTTACTAATGAGGAAACTGAAATTCAGAGCATTTCAGTGACTTCTTTGCTCAAGGCCACACAGCCAACACAAATAAAACTGAGCTGAGCTGTAGCTTCTAAAAGTCCTGCTCCAGCTTCCCTATCTCCCCACCTCATTCGTCTGTCAAGCTCCTACTCATCCTTCAGATTTTATTTTTATTTTCTTAAATTTTTTTTGAGAGAGGTACTGGGGATTGAACCCAGGACCTCATGCATGCTAAGCGTGTGCTCTACCAGTGAGCTATTTCCTTCCCTCTCATCTTTCAGATTTCAGCTGAGACATCACTTCCCCAGGACTCCTCTGACAACCCAAGTTCAGGTTCTGTGCCTCTCCTATGGGCTTCTGCAGGCCCTGGACTTACCCCGTCATCTCTCCTCTGTAATCAGTAATTGGGCCAGAGACTTGTGGCTTGATTTCACAGTTTCAAGCCTATAGGAGACATTCAAGAAATAGCTGTGGGTCTGTTTCTGTTTTGTAAATAAGCTCATGTGTATCTTTTTTTTTTTTTTTACATTCCACATATAAGGGATATCATATAATCTTTGACTTTCTCTGTCTGACTTACCTCACTTAGTATGGTCATCTCTAGGTCCATCCGTGTTGCTGCAAATGGCATAATTTCATATGGTTACCAAAGGGGAAATGGTGAGGGGGGTGAATAAATAGGAGTTTGGGATTAGCAGATACAAACTACTATATATAAAAAAGATAAACAACAAGGTCTTACTGTATAGCACAGGGAACTATATTCAATAGCTTGTAATAACCTGTAATGAAAAAGGATATAAAAAGGAATATATATATGTATAACTGAATGGCTATGCTGTACACCAGAAACTAACACCACATTGTAAATCAACTATATGTCAATTAAAAAAAAAAGGGCCCCTGATGCTGGGAAAAAAGGAAAGAAATAGCTGTGGGATGAACAAATAAATGGATGTGTGAATGGTGTACTGCACAGATTTCCACAAAGCCTCATGTTCTCCCATAACCCACAATACACCTCCTTCCAGAAGGCTAAGCCCAGTGCTGAGCCCTCAGGGGTTGGGGACAGGGTACAGAAATGAATGAGTCCCGCCCTGGTGGGTTCACTGCAGGTTGGGGGGACAAGTCAGAAAGCAATCAGTAATGCAGGGTCTCCTGAACTAGAGGGGAGGATAGGGTGGAGGGAGGGCAGCTGAGGCAGGAAAATAAAAAATCAACTGATGTCACTGGCAAGGAGGCAAAGTTCGATTCATTCAAATGAGTTTCTCTTTCTCAGTGGAGGAGGACATAGTTCAAGTGGTAGAGCACATGCTTGGCGTGCACAGGGTCCTGGGCTCAATCTCTAGTACCTCCTCTATAAATAAATAAGTAAACCTAATTACCTTCCCTCCACACAAAAATTAAAAAAACAAAAACAAAATGAGTTTTTCAATACAAATATGAGAAAAATGGCATGACTATAGATTATGAACTGGGGAAGGCTGACATCTTTCTAGTCAGATGCCGATGAATCAGCTAAATACGCTCTTACCTGTGAGTAACTTATTATGTACCAGTGGGTATTGTTACAAGTGATTTATCATTTGCTAGTAATTCCAGAGCATTTTGCATGTCACTTGTCCCATTCTCCCTGTCTTACCTTCTCAAGCTAAAGTCCTCTTCGGTCACGGTCACGGTCATGGTCATGTGTTGCATTCCCTCTGGGCTCTACCCAGTCCTTGCTCAGCCATGCAGGCTCTGCTGGTTCCCTCTTTGGGCAGCACGGGGCTGGGGTGAGCGGCGCTCTGAGATTGGAAGCAGTCTGAGGACAGGAGTAGTGTGTTCTCTCCACAGTGCTGGGGTTAGAGCAGACTGGAAGATGGAGAAAGGTATATGATATGTATATGATAGACAATGTATTGCTTCCTTAAAAATGTCTACAGCTATCTGCCTCTCAGACCTTAATTCAGAGTTTCCTGCTCTAATAGTTTTGGATTTCACTCCTACAAGCACCAGTGGTTTGTCTCTGCTGGAAGGCACACATTAACTTCAGTGGGGAAACCAAATGACTCTGCTCCCACCCCTGACTGGGCAGCCAGAGGGCAGGCTGGATGGGAGTGGAGTTAGAATTTATTCTTTGGGTTCTTTTTGTCATCCTGAAAGAGAAATGACTATCCTATTTTTTATTTTATTTTTTCATTCTGTAATGTAGCTTTTTTCTTTGCAGATAAGATAGATACTTTTGTGCCTTTAATTAAGGAAAATAAAGGCAATTTTGAGGGGGGGGAGGGTATAGCTCAATGATAGAGTGCATGCTTAGCATGCATGAGGTCCTGGGGTCAATCCCCAGTACCTCCTCTAAAAATAAAGAAATAAATAAACTGAATTACCTCCCCCCCAAAAAACTAACTAAATCACTCTTCAAAAAATATTTTACAAAATATGGCCCTCACAAAATTAGAGTCTGTGTGTAGCACTGACTTTGAGAAAGGGAGATGTTTATTTGACAGGTAATATTTTCAGGTGCTTTATATTACACAATGGACTGAGTGAAATATTCATGATGGAGCAAGGTTTTAGTGATAGAGAATTTTGTATTCCAGAATCTAGAGCACTGCAGTTGGAATGAGCACTCAGCTTACAAGAATGGAAGTCATAAGGTTGATGAGCTACTGTGCGTTTTGCCTTTATATACATTATTAACAATCCCAAAAGCTCATATGTAAGTCATACATCGTTAACTTGGTTTTACAAATGAGAAGACTGAGCTTTAGAGATGAAATAAAATGCCCAGGAAAAATTAAAGCCAAGTTTGTCTTATTCCTATGCTTATGCCCTGCTCCTGCCTCTCCATGTGACAAATGGCATTGTCACAGACAAAAAGTCTTTGTATCAGTTATTTATTGCTGTATAACAAATGACCTCAGAACGTATTAGCTTAAAACAACATCCACAGTCAGGAATCTGGTCATAGCTTAATTGAGTCCTCTGGCTCAGGTTGTAATCAAGATGTCAGCTGGGGCTGTGGTCTCATATGAAGGCTTGATTGATGAAGGACCTACTTCTAAGCTGACTCCTGTGGTGGTTGGCAGGTTTCAGTTCCTTGTGGGTTATCGGACTGAGGGCCTTGGTTCTGGGCCACATGGAGCTCTCTATAGGGCATCTCATAACATGGCAGCTAGCGTCACCAGAATGAATAGAGAGCAGGCAAGAGAGAGTGTTGACAAGAGAGAATGCTAGTAAGTCAAAGTCATAGTCTTTTGGAACCTAATCATAGAAATGGCATCCCAACACTTTTGCCGTATTCTGTTTGTTAGATGCTAGTCGCTAGGTTCAGCCAACATCAAGTGGAGGGAATTCCACAAGGGTGTGACTATCAGAAGGCAGGGATCACTGGGAGCCATGTCAGAAACAGCCTACCACAGTCTAGTCTTTTTCTTGGTTCCAAAGTTCTGCTATTAAAGAACTTAATTTACTGTGAAATTATTATTCTTATGAAAGAATAGGTAGAGAATAGATATACTCAATAACTTCCAACTTAATACATTTTAAAAATGTATAATTTAGAATATATCTTTAAAAAAGTAATGGAAATCAGTAAATAAAGAGAAATAACATCTAACCTGGAGGTCGCCATTCTAAGTGAAGCAAGCCAGAAAGAGAAAGAAAAATAGCATATTGTAGGCCCCCCCTGAAGGCTCTAGAGAATAAGCCATGGGCTGAACTGATAAACAAGCTGTGAGAAATGTCACATAGCTGGCTGGATAAGAGATGGCCTATTTAATGTATCCAGTATGGACAGCTGGGTAGCCAGTGACGGGTAAGATCCTCAGAGGAGGAGAACCTAAGACAGGCACAGCCAGCTGGATAAGAGATGGCCTACTTAATGAAGTTTTGTGACAAACTTTAAAACAATCTGTCCTTGATCATGTAACATCCTGCGCTTACTGCAGGAGCCTGGGAACCTAAATAGCTTAAGATTATTAACATTGTTATAACTTAGATGGTACGTGAGGCATCATGCATATCCTAGATAAACCCTTTTACAAGAATCAATAAACAGAGAACTGCTTCGCTTCTCTCCGCACGGTGTTTGTGTGTACATGATATCGTGCCACCGACACCATATGATATCACTCATATGTGGAATCTAAAAAAAGAAGATATTAATGAACTTGTCTACAAAACATCAACAGATTCACAGACATAGTAAACAATCTTATGGTTACTCGGGTGAAAGAGGGTGGGAAGGGATAAATTTGGGAGTTTGAGATTGACAAATATTAATTACTATATATAAAAATAAGTAAAAACGCATTTCTTCTGTATAGCACAGGGAACCATATTCAATATCTTGTAGTAACCTATAATGAAAAATAATATGAAAATGAATATATATATGTATATGTATGACTGAAACATTATGCTGTATACCAGAAATTGACACATTGTAACTGACTATACTTCAATAAAAATATGAAA
>NC_045732.1:42976669-43127884 GCF_009834535.1 Camelus ferus | reverse complement strand
TTGTCTCATTCATTTATTTCCCGCACAGATGGGCAGTTCTTAAATGGTCTTTGATGGTGTTTGTCTGACACCATTAATTCTTGTCATTCAATGTTTGTTTTTTTTTCTTTTTCTCTTTCAGTTCTTTGTATGGGAAGAGAGGTAAAACAAAGAGTGTACCCCAGACCTGGCCCTGGGAGTCTTCTCAGCCTTCTGTTAAATCGCTGTCTTTCTAATTGGGCGACAGCTGGGGAGAAGTCCTGCTGCTCACCCCCAACCTCCCTTCCCGGCGCCTCCCTCCTCGCTGCCCCCGGATGCCCTGCGCCTGGCGCCACCCTTCACGCTCCTCTAAGGGATGCGACGTGAGCGCCCCAAACCGCATCTGTTACCACCTTTCACAGAGCGGCCTCCCAAAGTACGCCTCTTAGCAACGCCTGGGCGAAGAAGAGATTCCTGCTGCCACCTTCTGGGAAAATGAATAAGCAAAGTCAATGTTTGCTTGGAACCCAAGCGGAAAAACATCTTGGGATCTTGCTGATGATTCCTCTTTTCATTAATCCCTTTAAACCATTGGACCCGTGTTTGAAATCTCCAGGGTAGGAATAGCATCCATTTTAGGTCTTAATCAGCCACTGAATTCTACCGCTTTCGCTTGGCTGCAAGTTCGCCAATGATTCCCAGGAGATTAGAAATTGTTTTCCAAAAAATATTTATTGACTACCTTTGGGGAGAGGGTAACTCAGTGGTAGAGCGTATGCTTAGCATGCACGAGGTCCTGGGTACAATCCCCAGTACTTCCATTAAAAAAAAAAAAGTACATGAATAGACCCAATGATTTCCTCCCTCCAGGAGAACAAACAAACAGCTGTAAATGCGTTTGGGCACCTGCAGTTTGCCATACAATGTGGAAGGAGCCTGGAACAGGCTTGGCCTCTCCTCCAAAATTTCATCGTCGAGAAAGGGCACAGGAGCGCAAAATAAAGGGCAGAATCGGGGCGAACCGATACAGGTAGACAGTTATTTATATTTAACACATTCTGACCAGAGACACATACATTTTGGAAACAGAAAGCAAAGAACGAGGCCGCCGGAGAAAAAAATTTTGACAAAAGCCGATGCGATTAAATCCCACGTAATTAATTAAACAAGGTTCCCTTAGCCCAGAGTCTTAAGTTTTCCTATATTATATTCTTTCTGTCATGAGCATCATCATTTTTTTTTTTTACTGTCACATTACATGTTATTTACTTCTTGGCAGCTACTACCTAGATAATACGTCTTTGTGATCGCCTTCGGTTCTCATTCCACTGTCTCCGGAATACTTGTTCTTTTCTCTGTTTCTATGTGTTTGTGAGGCCGCAGGAGAGGATGCTAAGCCCGGGCCTCACAGCAGAAAACAAAATAAGACACTTAATATTCACTTTCTTGGAAGTCCTCTCCGCTCCAGACGAAGGAGGCTGCTGCCGCCCCCAGGACACCTGAGCCGGGCGCTGCGTACCTCCCGCCTCCCATTCTTTTCATTCCTCCAAGATTGCCTCTGGCCATGTCCTGGAGGCAAGCGACAGTATGCTATTACGATCAGTTTTCCTATTGTCCCTTTAGCAGAATCCACCCTTCTGCAAAGATTGCAATTTATTTAATTTATTTTTTTATTTTTCTCTTGTTTTTTTGTTCCCCCCTCCCCGGGGGGGTGTAATTAGGTTTGTTGGTTTGTTTATTTGTTTGTTTATACACCTTAAAAAATTCTTTCCTTCCAGTTTTTTAAAAATTGAGATAAAATTGACAGACCGCATTGTATTGGGGGGGGGGAGGTAAATAGGTTTTATTTATTTGTTTATTTTCAATGGAGATACTGGGGATTGAACCCAGGACCTTGTGCTTGCTAGGAACGCACTCTACCACTGAGCTATCTCCTTCCCCCTAATTGTTTTTTTAATGGAGGCACTGGGGACCTCCTGCATGCTAGGCATGTACACTACCACTGAGCTATACCCTGTGCCCAAATGTTGCCACTTTTTAGAGACAATATGGAGAACTTTATTATAAATTATTAATTTATGAGAAGCATTTATTATAAATGATTTTAGTTTAAAATGAAATACTTTACTATAAATAAGTTATGATAAACGATTTTGTGATAAATGATTAATTCATAATATGTATTACATGTATTTTTAAAGTGTAAGATAATTTAAATACATAACACGGACACTAGAGAAATTTTTGATGGATTAATGAATCTCCCCCTTCTCCTGCAAGCAAACAGGTATCCTCATGTGTGTGTATGTGTGGGAAGGATTAGATGTTGTCCAACTGTCAATTTTACCAAGTTTGAAACTTAACAATCTAATAAAGACTCAACTTCTTTTTTTTTTTTTTTTTGGTAAAGATTGAACCCAGGACCTGGTACATGCTAAACATGACCTCTCCCTCTGAGCTATTACCTCCAGCCCCACCCCCAAAGCATCAACTTCTAACTATTCTCCCCATGTTTTTAAGGAAGAAAGAAAAAAAATGTTTTACATTAAAAAAAAAACTAGAAAGGACATAATCTTAGAATATAGCCTCTTCATCCTATAGGGCTCCAGAGATCCAGAGAAGGAAGCAAGAATAGGGTGAAGATGTCAAAGACTGAGCAGGAAGAAGAGAAGAAAGGTAAGGAGAAGTCATCCTCTTTTTCCGATCATGTAGGATGGGACATCTGTTGGAAGGATAAAAGAAATAAGCTTAGGGGTAGTGGGAAAACTTTGGGAGACCTTTTGAGGGAAATGGGTGTTTATTTCCAAAGGCCAACAAATGGTGTCTTTGATGATATTAAGGCCCCATAGCACCTGTGATCCCTTCCTGGTTTCAGAAATTGGTGCAGCTGCACCTCCCTTGTTATTGGTGATGATTTGGGGAGAAACAGAGAGATAGCACAGAAACCATGGTCTATTTGTGGAAGCCTGGAAGAGTCTGATTTCAAGCCAAGAGAATGCAGTATTTTGTTGCCAAGATCCCTAGAAAAGCTCTCAATTCTAATAGCAGGTCCTTGAGGAAGTCAACAGTCTTTGGTCGGGAGAACAGTGACGGCAGCAGCATCTCCCAGCCCTCCTTTCTCATTCGGCTTATCTTCCAGGCACACACTGTGGTTGGTGTTGCTGCAGCTGCTGGGGCAAGATAAAGCCTGTCCATTTCTCCTGGCTCTGGGTCCAATTTTTTATAGCTTCATCAAGGTATAATTTACATGTCATAATATTCACTCATTGTAAGTGTACAATTCAGTGATTTATTTTATTTTACTTTAATTGAAGTATAGTCAGTTTACAATGTTGTGTCAATTTCTGGTGTACAGCATAATGTTTCAGTCATATATGTACATATATATTTCTTTTCATCTTTCACTGTAGGTTACTACAGGATATTGAATATAGTTCCCTGTGCTATACAGAAGAAACTTGTTCATGTATTTTATATATAGTAGCTAATATTTGCAAATCTCAAACTCCCAACTTATCCCCTCCCACTCTCTTTCAATGATTTTTAATACATTTATAGAATCATACAATCATCATCACCATCCAGTTTCAGAACTTTCTCATCACTTCCAAAATTTCCCGCAAGCCCACTTGTCATCACTCCCCACTCCCTACCCCCCAGCCGTAGGCAACCACTGACCTTTTTGTCCCTATGGAGTTACCTTTTCCCAACATTTCATATAAATGGAATCATACAATATGTGGGCCTTTGTATCTGGCTTCTTTTGCCTGTTAATATAATGTTTTTGAGATTCATCCATGTTGTATGTAGCGTGTATCAGTATTTTGTTCCTTTTTATTGTTGATAGTAATTTTGTTTGGATATACCACATTTGGTTGATCCACTCCTTAGTAATAGAAATATAGATAGTTTCGAGATTTTGGTTATTACGAATAATGTTGCTATAAATATTCACATCCCAGTCTTTGTATGGACATGTTTTTATTCTCTTGAGTAGATTCCTAGGAGTGAAATTGTTGGGTCGTATGGTTAGTTTATCCGTAAGTTTTCAAGAAACCTGTCAAACCTCTTTCCAATGGCTGTACCATTTTAAATTCCCACCAGCAGTGGATGAGGATTCCAGTTTCTCCCCATCCTCCTCAACACTTGGTATTATCTGTCTTTCTGGTAATAGTCATTCTAAATGGTGTATAGCGGCATCTTATTGGGGTTTTAATTTGTATTTCCCTAATGACTAATGGTGCTGAGTATCCTTTCATGTACTTATTAGCCATTCCTATATCTTCTTTGGTGAAATGTATACTCAAATCTTTTGCTAATTTTTCAGTTGAGTTGTTTGTCTTTTTATTGAGTTTTAAGAGTTCTTTGTATTTTCCGGATACAAGTCCATTATCAGATATGTGATTTGGAAATATTTTCTTCCAGTTTATTGTTTGCCTTTTCATGTTTCTTGAGAAAAACATAGTTTTATTTTACAATATTCATTGGAAAAATACTGAATATACATCTATCTATATTAGATATATATTATTACTGATATAGATATATATTGTTACTGAAGATACATCAGTATATATCAGTCCTTCAACAATGGTTATTCTGGGGTGATAGAAATTTTAGGTAGTGAACTTTTTACTCTTCATTTTAAATATTTCTGTAATTTTTAAATTCTTTCATTTTAATGGGTTTTTCAAAAAATATGGAATGCTTCACAAATTTGGGTGCCATCTTTGTGCAGGGGATATGCTATTCTCTGTATTGTTTCAATTTTAGTATGTGTGCTGCTGACGCAAGCACTGTCTTCGTTTTCTTGGCAGTGTCTTTTGAAGTGCAAACATTTTAAACTTTAGTGAAATCCAATATCAACTTTTTTGGGGGGGGGTCAGGGAACAGAGGGATTTTTTATTTGTGGAAGCTTTATCCTAAGAAAGTAACTTAGACATCCATGATGTCCCAGGAAGAATATTTCAAGAATACTTCAAAGAATATTTTTTACTTCTTGCAGGACCAGTTGCATACTTAAATGCTAAAGTCCTAGGCTGCAGCATTTGGTAACATTCTTTTTTTTTTTTTTTAACATTTTTTATTGAGTTATAGTCATTTTACAATGTTGTGTCAAATTCCAGTGTAGAGCACAATTTTTCAGTTATACGTGAACATATATATATTCATTGTCACATTTTTTTTCTCTGTGAGCTACCACAAGATCTTGTATATATTTCCCTGTGCTATACAGTATAATCTTGTTTACCTATTCTACATATGCCTGTCAGTATCAACAAATTTTGAACTCCCAGTCTATCCCTTCCCACCCTGCTCCCCCTTGGCAACCAAAAGTTTGTATTCTATGTCTATGAGTCTGTTTCTGTTTTGTATTTATGTTCTATTTTTTTTTTAGATTCTACATACGAGCAATCTCATGTGGTATTTTTCTTTCTCTTTCTGGCTTGCTTCACTTAGAATGACATTCTCCAGGGACATCCATGTTGCTGCAAATGGTGTTATGTTGTCATTTTTATGGCTGAATAGTATTCCATTGTATAAATACACCACATCTTCTTTATCCAGTCATCTGTTGATGGACATTTAGGCTGTTTCCGTCAACTTTTTTCTTTTATTAGTTATTTGGTATCTTTAAAAAATTTTTTCCCTCCAGTTTTATTGAAATATAATTGACATGCAGCACTGTATACATTTTTTTTTTCTTTTTTGCCAGGAGGAGGTAATTAGGTTTTTTTACTTATATTTTTTAATGGAGCTACTGAGACTTGAACCCAGGGCCTCATGCTGGCTAGGCATGCACTCTACCACTGATCTATCCCTTCTCCCTTCTTTGGTGTCTTTTTGAAGAACTCTTTACCTAACCTCAAGGTTGCAAAGATTTTCTCTTATGTTTTCTTCTTAACATTTTATAGTTTTAGCTATAGGTCTAGGATCTATTTTGAGTTAATTTTTGTGTATGGTGTGAGATAACAGCCTAAATTTACTTTTTCCATATGGATATCCAGTTGTCCCAGGACCATTTGTTGGAAAGACTGTCTTTTCCCTACTGAATTATCTTAGTACTCTGTCAAAATCAATTGACCATAAATGTAGGGGTTATTTCTAGACTCTCAATTTGATTACATTGATCTATATGACTATTTTTGTGCAGATACCACCCTGTCATGATTAACTTTTGAAATTGGGTAGTAGAAGCTTTGTTCTTTTTCAAAATTGTTTTGGCTATTCTAGGTCATTTGCATTTCTATATAAATTTTAGGTTTAGCTTGTCAATACCTACAACAAAGCCCTCCAGGATTTTCTTAGAGATTTCATTGTAATTATAGAACAATTTTGGAAGAATTACCATCTTAACAATATTGAGGGGGGAGGGTATATCTCAGTGATAGAACACGTGCTTAGCATGCAAGAGGTCCTGGGTTCAATCCCCAGTACCTCCTCTAAAAATAAAAAAAACCCCACTCCCCCCCCCAAAAAAAAGATAAAAGAAACAAAAAATAATTTCTAAAACATATATATAGAGAGAGGGTCTCCTATGAATGTGAATTGTTTGTCCATTTATTTAGACTTTCTTTAATTTCTCGCAGCAATGATTTAAGTTTTTAGCGCACAAATCTTGAGTTTCCTTTGTTAAATTCATTCCTAAGTATTTTATTCTTTTAGTTACAATTGTCAATGCAGTTTTTTCCCCTTAATTTTACTTTTGGATTGCTCATTGCTAGCATGTTGAACTGCAGTTGATTTTGTATCCTGAAACCTTGCTAAACTCACTTCTTAGTTCTAATAGTTATTTTTTAAAGGATTCCTTAGGATCAGATTTTCTACATAGAGGATCATATTGTTTATGAATAAAGACATTTTTACTTCTTCTTTTCTAATATGCATGTCTTTATTTCCCCACCCCTGCCTTTTTTTGGCTGGTTGCATTTTTGGCTAGAATCTCCACTAAGAGCAGACATCCTCACCTTGTTCCTGACGCTAATGAAACTAACTTTTCCTTTACTTCCAATAAGAAGCTCTATGCAAAGATATTTTTTTGATTATGCTTGAACAATAGCAAGGACTTACTTAAACATATCTTTTTCCTTTTTTTTCTGGGGGCGGGTATTTTTATGTTGGTGTT
Organism: Camelus ferus; assembly: GCF_009834535.1. Lineage (NCBI taxonomy): Eukaryota > Metazoa > Chordata > Mammalia > Artiodactyla > Camelidae > Camelus > Camelus ferus. The sequence continues at coordinate 43,120,800 of NC_045732.1, read as the reverse complement.
ATATAAATCATTTTAAGAATTGTGATTAGTGGTGTCCGCCAGCCACTTGAGCTGGAAGGAGGGCTGGCGAGGGTCGGGAGGCTGTGCACTCCGGACAAGGGCAGCCGGCCTCCCACAGCCTCCAAGCTCAGGAGTGTGAGGAGACCCAAGCCCTGTCAGTGAACATGGATGAGCTGCGGCACCAGGTCCTGATCAATCAGTTGGTGCTGGCCTCGGGCCACACAGCAGACTAGGAGAAGCGGCTGCTGCAGGCGGTGCACTGGCAGCTGGAAGCCACCCTGAGCACGTTTTTCCAGGAAACCAACATTCCCAATAGTTACCACTGCCACCAGAAGATGTGCACCCCCAGCAAACCCCTGCCACACCACCAAACTTCGCCGATGCACTGGCCACGTTCTCCAGGCTTTGCACTCGCTCCCCCCACCCTGCCCCAGAACCAGCGGCACTGCAATGGCCTCATGACAGCCATGGCCCACTCCCTGTCTGCAAATCCCAGCCACCAGGCTACCTGAATCCCATCATCCTCCCCTACCGCCCACAGCTTCCACCATCCTTACCACCCACAGCCCATGTGCCCCCCTCCCCAGTACAACAAGGGCACCCACAGAAAGCCAGGGTTGCAATGGATGGCCAAAGATGAGACTGGATAAGGCAGGCACTGTACTGGCGCTGGGGAACAGTTCAGGGTTGTGGGGACAGAGGAGGGCCAGGGTGGCAGGAGCTGGGGCAGTGGGGGGTGGTTTCTTGAAGATGACACTGGAAGATTTTATAAAATATTTTTCGTGGGTGGGGGGACAGTAAACTTCCTGAGACACACACACACAATATATATATATATTAACTTGTCAGTAGGTTTTTGGGAGCTCGGCTTGATGGAGGAAACTCAGGCTGGAAAGATTAAGCAAGCAAACTCCAGCCTGATGTACCCAGCCCATCTGTTTCGCCCTCCCATCACCACCTCCGGTCTGACCTGGGCATGTATGAACTCTCTTTGCACAAAGCAAAATGAAATGGCTGGGCTTCAGCCAGCGTGTAACAAAACATGTTGAGAGGGAGGGTATAGCTCAGTGGTAGGGTCTGCTTAGCATGCACAGAGGTCGTGGGTTCAATCCCCAGTACTACCATTAAAAAAAGTAATAAACCTAATTACTCCCCCCAGAATATTAAGAGCATAAAAGACAAGAAAACTACATGATCATATAGATGCAGAAAAGGCATTTGACAAAATTCAGCTCCCTTTCATGATTAAAAAGTCAACAAACTACCAATGGCAGTGAATTTCCTCAACCTGATAAAGGCATTTATAATATATATATATGTCTGCAACTAACATCACAATTGTGAAAGACTGAATGCATTCACCCTAAGATTGGGAAGAAGGCAAGGTTGTTCACTCTCACCTCTTGTACTAGACATAGTACTAGAAGTCTTCACAAGTGCAATTAGGCAAGAAAAAGGTAAAAGGCATACAGATTGGAAAGGAAGAAATTAAACTGTCCCTATTCACAGACGACAAGATTGTGCAGATACAGAGAACAAACTAGTGATTACTAGTGGGGAGAGGGAAGGGGAAAAGCAATTTAGGGGCAAGGGATTAAGAGGTACAAACTGTTATGTATAAAATAAGCTAGAAGGATATATCGTACAACACGGAATATAGCCAATATTTTATAATAACTATAATTGGTGTATATGCTTTAAAATTGTGAATCACTATGTTATATACCTGTAACTTACATAATACTGTATAGCAACTATACTTCAATAAAAGTTAAAAAAAATTTTTTTAAAAAGCTTCTCTATGTAGAAAATCTCAAGGAATCTACAAAAACAAAACAAAACAAAAAACTCCTGGAACTCAGAATTAGGCTTAACAAGATCAACAAACAAAAATCAATCACACATCTATAAACCAGAAATGTACAATTAGAACCCCCCCCCCGAAAATGTACATCAGCACCAACAAAAATGAAACAGTTATAAACCTAAGAAAACACATACAGGAACTGTATGCTGAAAACTACAAAATATTGATGAAAGAAATCAACAAGAGCTCAATAAATGGAGAGGCATGTTGTGTGCAGTGACTGGAAGACTCAATGCAGAAAAGATGTCAGTTCTCCCCCAAATTGATCAAAATATTTAATTCAATACCAATCAAAATCCCAGCAGGAGTTTGTGTGGATATAGACTGATACTAAAATTTATATGGAAGGACAAAGGAACTAGAGTAGCTAAAAGAATTTTGAAAAGGAAGACTCAAGTTGGAGGGATCACACTACTCAATTTTAAGAATTTCGGTGAAACCATAGTATTCAGGACACTGTGGTATTGGCAAAGGAACAGACACAAAGATCAATGGAGCAAAATAGAGAGTTCGGAAATAGACTCACACAAATATTGACCTTTGATTTTTTGACAAAGTTGCAAAAGAAAGTCAATGGAAGCAGGACAGTCTTTTCAAAAAGTGGTGTTGGAACAATTAGCAATCCATGTGAAAAAAAAAAAAAAAAAGAATATCGATGGAAACCTCAAACTTTATACAAAAATGAACAAAAGCAGATCATAGAGCTACATGTCAAACATAAAACGATCAAACTTTAGAAAGAAAACATGGGAGAAAATCTTTGCAACCAGGAATTAGGAGAAGAGTTCTTAGACATGACACCCAACACATGAAATATAACTGAAAAATGATTAAATTCGACCTCACCAAAAGTAAAAATCTTTTGCTCTGTGAAAGACACTGTTAAAAGAATGAAAAGAATGAAGCTACAGATTAGGAGAAAGTATTTGCAAATCATATATCAGATAAAGAACTTATATCCAGAATATGTAAAGGATTCTCAAAGCTCAATAATAAAAAATCAAGATAGGGAGTGGGGAGGTTGGGGGGATGGAGATGGCATGTAAGCTCAGTGGTACAGCGCATGCTTAGCATGCAGGGGTCCTGGGTTCAGTCCCCAGCATTTCCAGTAAAAAAAACCCCAATTTTTAAAATGGGGAGAAAATTTGAATAGATATGACACCAGAGGATATACGGTGGACTATAAACACATAAAAAGATGTTCAGCATCACCATCATTAGGGAACTGCAGATTATCACCACCGTGAGATACACACATTCTAATGAGGACTGAAATATAATACTGACAACACGAAATGCTGGCAACGATGTGGAGAAACTAGATCACTCATACATTGCTGGTGGGAAAGCAAAATGACACAGCCACTCTGGAAATGGTTTGCAGTTTCTTATGAAGTTAAATAAACACTTACCTCGTGACCCAGCAATTTCACTTCTAGGTATTTACCGTAGAGAAATGAAAAGTTACAGTCATACAAAAACCTGTATGTGAATGTTTATAGCGGCTCTAAGTGTGATTTCCTAAAGCTGGAAACAATCCAAATATCCATGACTATATAAATGGATAAACAAACTGTGGTGCATCCTTATAATGGAATATTACTCCAAACCATTGATAGACAGCACAACGTGCAGAAATCTCAAGGTCATTATGAAAGAAACCTGGCTGAAAAGGTCGCATACTTTACGATTCCATTTATATGACATTCTGGAAAGGACAAAACTCTAGTGATGGGAACAGACCAATGGTTTACAGCGGCTTGGGGGTGGGGGGCAGGGTGTATCTAGAAAGGGATGGTATGAAGGAGTTTGGGGAGGGGATGGAAATGTTCCAGATCCTGATTGTGGTGGTGTTCACACAGATATGTGGTAAAAGTCATAGAACTGTACAATAAAAGGATAAAAGTCCATTCTGTGGTATGATGATTGAAACAAAATAAAAGACATGACTCTTGCCCTGAAGAGTACACAGATCAGAGAGCTGGAGGTGTAGTTGTATCCTACATTAAACAACACATCAGTCACTGATAGTGCTGTGAGGGCACAGAGCAAGGAGATTATCACTTGACGGGGGTGGGAATCAAAGAAGGCATCACAGACAACTAACACTTCTTTGATTAGTAGGCAGCTGTTGAATATATTTTCATGTGTATTTTGGCCACGTGTGGTGGTTTTAAAAAAATGGTTTGTCCTCCTTTGCCCATTCAAAAAATGTGAATATCCTTTTTTTTTTTCAGTTTGTAAGGTTTTTTTAAATTTTATTTTTATTTTTTAGTGGAGGTACTGAGGATTGAACCCAGGACCTCCAGTATGCTAAGAATGTGCTCTACCACTGACCTATAGCCTCACCCCCCTATACAAATTCTTTATGTATTAAAAGTATTAACTCTTTGGCTTTATTTCTGTCTATTTTTCCATTTATTTCCCTTTTATTTGTGAGTATTGTAAACTTTGTGATAAACACAATTTTTTTTGAGCAACAAGAGGAGTAGATGTTTTTATTGATCTGGAACCCCTTATGGATCTTCGCATTGGGCAACCTGAAAGATGGGTGGACCGTTTCTTATTCATCACATGCCTCTCCCCAACCCCTCGCCCCACCCACCTCCTTCCCTGATTGGCTCCCAGTGGCAATGGCTGACAGAGGAGCGCCTTCACCCATCCTCTTAGTGATGCTGGGGCCCTCTCGCCACAGCATTCCTATCATTTTGGTAAATGGAAGCTCCCCTGGCCCTCTCAGGGGACGTGGTCATCCTGTGGGTTTTTCTGGGGGTTTTCCAGTTTCACATTATATATATCCACTCAGGCACACCCACTTCTTTGACCCTTCTTCCACCATCTGCTCCAGGAGTCCTGACATTTCTAGTTCACTTAGGATGAGGCTTTCTCCAGTCTTTACAGCTAGCAATGAAACTTCAGAAGTGCAAGGATCGAGGGAGGGATAAATTAGGAATTTGGGATTAGCAGATACAAACTACTATATATAAAACAAACAACAGGGTCCTACTGTATAGCACAGGGAGCTATATTCAATATCCTGTAATAAACCATAATGGAAAAGAATATGAAAAAGAATATATATGTGTATAACTGAATCACTTTGCTGTACATCTGAAACTAACACAACATTGTAAATCAACTATACTTCAACAACAAAAAACTGCAAGGATCGAAAGAAAATCTTAAAAAGGTAAAAGAAAAAAACAATCTAAAATTAAATTCATGAGAATAAGGATCAAAATGATAATCTCATTTCTCACTCGACTGGATGAAGGTAAAAGCTATTTGTTCACAGTTTCTCCTTGGATGTATGCAGTCTCTAAAACAGTGCCTGACACATAGTAGACACTCAATTAATACTTGTTATATGATTGATTAGAATAGTAGCTTGAAAATAGCTTTAAACCTACATCTGCATCACTGCCCAGTTAACCCTCAAGAGTGAGTGTGGACAGAATGTCGTTATGATTGGACAAATAAGGATGCCGTGATCAATGCTCATAGGCCCGAGGTGAAAAGTGTACCAAAGGATGTACTCCAGCTAACAGAAAAAAACAACCCAAAAGGGAGTAGTGGGATGCAAGGGTCAAAAGTGAGCAAAGAAATTGGTATAGAATGCTGGTATAGATAAACATTGACTGTCAAAAAAAATAATAGTAATTAAAAACTTTACAGTTCTGATAACTCTTGACAACAAGTCAGACATTAAATTACCAAAAATATTAACAGGACAGATGGGAGGAAGAATAGTGCCCTGCGATGCTGTTGAATCTGTTTTTGTTAAAGTGATATATCAGGCTTTTAGAAAGCAGACAATAGAAATACTAATTAACTCCAGTCATTGGTAGGAAAATGTAGGTTTCAGCTTGTTAAGAATTCTATATAAACATTAAAATAATAGGAATAGAAAATATAATTTCCAAGTTACTAAGGGAAAAAAAAAAGAATAAACCCCCCTAAATAAATCCAAGAAGTGAAACAAATGTACATATACATTGATATTTCATTGTAAAAATATTTATATCTATATATGAGTGACTAAAATGAAAGGTTATACTACTAATTAAATTAAACTGCTAATTGAATTGAAAAGTTATTAGGTCCGAGGACTAGGATTAGCCTGTTTAGGCCTTTATTATTTTGGATAATTTTTGGAATACAAATTTGAACACTGAGCATAGCACGACGATTGGAGAAATATTATATAAAACTCTAGAAAATGGTGGGGGGAAGCTTTAGCTCAAGCGGTAGAGTACATGCTTAGCATGCACGAGGTCCTGGGTTCAATCCCCATGGAAATTTAAAAATCTATAAATATGTAAAGTACAGAAATGAGAAACTATTCCTAGGAGGTTGGGTTGATACTTGCCATTTGTTTCTGCAACGTAGTTCCTTCTTTTCCAAAAATCTTGCAAGCAGCGTGGGTGACTTTTCTAATGATAAGAGAAAACACTATTTCTGGAATGAAAGTAAAGGAAATAGGAAGCAACTGAAGGCTATTTAATGGTATGCGAAAGGGTTCCAGTTTCAATATAAATGATAAAACCACAAGACAAAGCTTTATCCCGCCCCTCTGCCTAGAGCATACACGTCCTGTGTGTGACCATTGTATGGTGCACGCTGATGAATTGATGGAGACTATCTGACCTGTCCTTTGAGGACTTGCCCCAAATAGCTATTTCCCACTTAGCACACCTGGCCTAGTGCACGAGTGTTCATAATCCACTGGTGGGCTTGTTCAAACCCAGGCTGCTGGACCCCCATCCCCAGTTTTCTCATTCAGTGGGTCTGGGGTGGGGTCCGACAATGGACATTTCTAACACGTTCCCAGTGATGAGGCTGCATCCTCGCTTGGAAAACTACCGGCCTCGGATCTGGGTCCGCAAACGGAGGACACCGGAGCCTGGCAGATGTGTGAGGCCCGGCACCTCAGGGCTGGGTGGCTAGGGACACCCCTGGCCTTTAGCCTCCGAGACCTCTTGACAACTTGGGGAAATTGCGGGGAGCTAATGCTGGGTAACTAGCGCGGATTTACAAAGCCAGAGTCTTGGAGAAATGGCATTCTCGAAATGATGTCTGATGAGAGTTTGCAGTTTAGACCTCAAATTTATTTCAGATTCAAAGGAGAAAGGTAAGCACCGCCGCAGCGAGCAGGTTTCCCGCAAACCTTGCGGTGGGCAGCTTCCTTCCCAGCAGCCATCAGACTCCGAAGCGTTTTTTTCAAACACGAAAGGCGGGCGAAGAGGCTGCGTAGATGGGGGCGGGGTGAGGGCATGGAGGGCTTCTCGGCATTTCTGGAGCAACACTGCCATCAAGAGGAAAATCTAACAAAGCCTCAAGCCACGTGGGAAAACAGGGTGAGGCTGCACAATACCAGACAGAAAGGAAAGCTTTGTTGGAGCAGAAAACCCAGAAGTCCTGAGTAAAGGATCCAGAAGCCGAGTGAAAGGTAGTCCCACTGATACCAGGTGGGACGATTTGATCGTCACCAAGGTTATGATTGCAATAGATGGAAATACATGAAAGAGAAACCTGTTTGAAATCCAAAAACTCGTGGTGATACGAATAAAACTAGCTCATTGGTCACTGTGGGAGGATGCTTGGGAAACAAAGCTTGATACTGAAAACTGGTAAATACAGGGAAAGAATCAAGCGTTTATCCTGTTTTTCTTATATAAGGCGAAGAGTTGGCTAGGGGAAGTTCTCCTTTATTGGTGTATTTGGGCTAATAAACGAAGAAGGAACGAGGGACTCAGAACATCCCATTTTGTCACTCCTTTGTGAATAAATGATCCAGGCACCGCCCATCGATGACCGATAACGTCACAAAAAGAGGGACAACAAATAGTATGTGCCTGACAATGAAGGCACAAAGCATCCATATGAAGCTGTCCTGAATCTATATAAACATGAGAATAATGTGAAGGCTGAATGGATATTTGACGACATTTAGGATTTATTATAATTTTTTAGATGAGAAAATGGTGTTGAGTTTAGATTTTCTAGAGTCCTTATCTTTCAGATGCACATACTGACATATTCTAGATAAAATAATATGATGTCTGAGATTTGCTTCAAAGTAATCTGAGAGGAGTGTAGCGGGTGGGATATAGATGAAGTAAGATTGGTCATGAGTTTATAAAGGTCGGAGCTGTGTGATGGGTACAGAATGTTCTAGAAAAGTCTCTAGACTTTTGTGTAAATTTATTTTATTTTTAATTTTTTATTTCTTTATTGAAGTATAGTCGATTTACAATGTTGTATTAAATTCTGGGGTACAGCATGGTGATTCAGTTATACATATATATATATATGCCTTTTCATATTCTTTTTCATTGTAGGCTGTTACAAGATATTGAATATAGTTCCCTGTGCTCTACAGTAGAACCTTGTTATGTAAGTTTCTAATTTGCCGTAATACAAAGTAAAAATAAAATTTGATTACTGGAATTATGCCTTTTATAAGCACAGTGCCCTTAATTCAGAGCTAGCTTTGAATACACTCTTAACACATGCTCCACTAATTTGTATTCATACAGCTTGTGTGAAATGTGACTTAAAGTTTTAGATGGCCTAGTTTCATACAATCCTGAGTCATGTCACCACTTATGAGTCATTTCCCAAATCCACAACCCTACTTACTGTTAAGGATCCACTTTTTTTTAAAAGGAGATACTGGGGATTGAACCCAGGACCTCATGCATGTTAAGCATGTGCTTTACCACTGAGCTACACCCTCCCCTCAATCCATGTTTAGCTTTTCTTTTTCTAGTAAAGACAGACAGGGATTCATGTGGTGCTGCATTTTGTATGTACATGGAATTATGTTTTACTCATAAGGTTCTAGTAAATAGAGTTGGAGGTTCTCAACTTGCTCTGAACCATTTCATAGTTAATTACACATGTAGGACATTCATGTTTCAGCCACTGGTGAGAAATGAAGCTTCTCTCGTGTTACTTAAAACCCATTAATGACCCCCTCCCAAATAAAAGACATGCTCTGTTCTTTAACTGGTAGGATGCCCTCCTGCTCACACATCAACTTCTGATTTTGTTAGCTGTGGCCAAGGCGGCAGGAAGGTTCTCAACACACAGGGGAAAAGCGATTGTAACCTGGACCACAGGCACCAAATGGGGCCCCCTTCTTCCCAGGGAACAGTGTGATTGGCAGCCATTTTAAGGCTTCTCGAACTGGGGATGGAGCCTGAACTGGAAAAAGTTTGCAGGGGAGGCCTGAGACTGCTGTCCTGAGAAAGGCCTGCTTGCAAAGTTGGCCCTTGGTTAGTGTCACAGACTGAATTGTGTCCCCACCCCCAAATTCGTATGTTGAAGCCCTACCGTCAGTGTGACTGTATTTGGAGACTAGGGCCTTTAAGGAGGTAATTAAAGTTAAATAAGGTCATAAAGGTGGGGCCCTGATCCAATAGGACTGGTGTCCTGAGATGAAGAGACCCCAGGTTGCTCTCTTTCTCGGTGCCTGCACAGAGGAAAGGCCATGTGAGGACACAGCAAGAAGGCGGCTGTCTACAAGGCAGGAAGAGAGTCCTCGCCAGCAACCAACCCTGGTGGTGCCTTGATCTTGGACTTCTAGCCTCCAGAACTGTGAGAAAAGAAAGTTTCTGTTGTTTAAGCCACCAAGTCTGTGGTAGCTTGTGTGGCAGCCTGAGCTGACTAATGCAGCTGGCATCTGGGAACTCAGATTTTGGGAGGGTTCCCAGCACTCTCTAAATGACAAGTGGCTGACTGTGCCTAAATGGTTTGAACAAAACACTGTAGTTTATGCTGAACACCTGCTTTCCTTCTGGGGAGCTGGGGTTTGGGTCCATGCTAACTGGAGAGTGCCTATGTCACTGGCTCCTGATAAAAATCTTGGACTCTTACACTCAGGTTGAGTTTCCCCATTGACCAGATTTTAGATGTGGTGTCACAGTTCATTCATTGCTGGAGGAATTAAGCGTGTCCTGTGTAACTTCACCAAGAGAGGAATGTCCCTTTTCCCTGTGCTGATCGCACTTCGGGTCCTTTCATTGTAATAAATCACAGCATGACTACACGCAGTCCTGTGAGTCCTCAGTGTGAATCATCAAACCTGGGGGTGGTCTCAGGGACCCCCCACACACACACACAGCCTCTTCCCCATAGTCCCTTGCCATTGTCCTCAAAGCCCCTCCATTTGTCCCTTTACTGCTTGTATAACTGCTAGCTCCTTGGGAGCAGGGTCCTTAGTCATCACTGTATTCCCAGTGCCTGGAACAGAGTAGGATCCCAGTAAAGGTCTGTTGATTCTTTTGGGGGTGGGGAGGGCTTAAAACAACAGACATTTATTCTCTGATGGTTCTGGAAGTTAGACATCTGAAATCAAGGTGTCAGCAGAGTCATGTTCCCTCAAAGGCTCCAGGGGAGAGACCTTACTTCCCTCTTCCAGCTTCTGGTGGGTTGCCAGCAATCCTTGGCAGTCCACACAGAATTGCTTGGTGTGGGAAAAAAAACCCCACACATCTGGTGTCAGAGGTGGTGTGAGCAGTAATTTTTATAGAGGAAAAAAATCTTGGAATACATAATAAGCATGAGACATAATATACATGATATGCCAAGAATATCAAGTAAAGAGATTGAGAAAATCTGGAGTAGGTTCTAAACATCTGTATTTTGATTTATGATGGGGAGGTAATTAGGTTTCTTCATTGATTTCCGCTTGGAGGAGGTACTGGGGTTTGAACCCCTGACCTCCTGGGTGCTGAGCATGCGCTCTGTCACTTGAGCTATACCCTTCCCCCTAAATATCCGTATTTTGATAAAACTTTGTTGGCAAGTCTGATGTGCATTGAGAACCACTGGCTTAGAAGATGCTAGATTTAAAAAGAAGTAAATTTATGACAAAATAAACATTCACAATGATGACTGATATTATGACTGATAACTCTATCCTGTTGTGGTCTAACTTTGTCAAGCAAAGTGCCACCAGGACTCTGACAAATATAGGAAAACTCAACGGAAATGTTTCAGAAGGGTTTTGGTTAGTGCTTCCTCTAAGTTTCAACATATTATGAAAAGCAAGATCACAAATCTCTAGGGACTTCTCATAAAGCAAACGCTTTCGAAAATATTTATATTAGTCACATTTTAACTATATAAAGTTAACCTCAGGAAGGCCAAGGGTCTTATGATTTGCCAATTCTTTCCATGCAACTTATCAGTAGTAACACAGCAGATATTTTAAACAATGAGTAAAAATGCATGAGAAAAGTAAAGACAGAAAACAGTGGTTGCAATATAAATTCAAGACAAAATTAAGGGAATTTAAAAGATTAAACAGTCAAAAAGGATCAAGGCATGATCACAAGCATGATCAACACTGAAAATATAACAGCCGTAGATGATCGGATAAAGAAGTTGTGTTTTATATATATATATATATATACACACACACACACATACATATATATAATGGAATACTACTCAACCATTAAAAGGGAAAATGGTAACATTTGCAGCAACATGGATGGACCTAGAGATATCATACTAAGTGAAATAAATCAGAGAACGCCAAATACCATATGATATCATTTATATGGGGAAATTTTTTAAAAAAGTGACACAAATGAACTTACTTACAGAACAGAAACAGAATCAGACAGAAAACAAACTTATGGTTACCAAAGGGGAAAGAGGGGAGAGGGATAAATTAGGAATTTGGGATTTGCAGATACACACTACTATAAATAAAAAAGATAAACAACTAGGTCTTACTGTATAATACAGGAATCTATATTCAATAGCTTGCAATAACTTATCATGAAAAAGAATATGAAAAATAATATATATGTAAATGTATAACTGAATCACTATGCTGGACACCAGAAAATAACACAACACTGTAAATCAACAATACTTTAATTGAAAAAAACCTAGAGAATGTCATTCTGAGTGAAGTAAGCCAGAAAAAGAAAGAAAAATACCATATGAGATCGCTCATATGTGGAATCTAAAAAACAAACAAACAAACAAACAAACAAAGCATAAATACAAAACAGAAACAGACTCATAGACATAAAATACAAACTTGTGGTTGCCAAGGGGGCGGGGGGTGGGAAGGGATAGTCTGGGATTTCAAAATGTAGAATAGATAAACAAGATTATACTGCATAGCACAGGGAAATATACACAAGATCTTGTGGTAGCTCACAGAGAAAAAAATGTGACAATGTATATATATATGTTCATGTGTAACTGAAAAATTGTGCTCTACACTGAAATTTGATACAACATTGTAAAATCATTATAAATCAATAAAAAATGTTTTAAAAAAAGAAAGAAAAAGAAAAAAAACCTAGAAAGTAACATGATTGTAAAGAACTTAAGTCAGAAAACTTCATTTAAAATTTTTTTCCTTCAAAAATTAAAACATAATAAAGTCCGTATAGAACACAGATTATTATTTCAGTAAAACGCAAAGCCTTTGCTATCTCAGTGTAGATTGGACAGAGAGTAAAGAATAACCATTCACGTGGTAGGTGGACACAAGGACACCAGCAAGCAAGTCCATCATAATTGAGCAAACTATGCTAGGAACCCATCACGCAGCTCCCTCCAAGACTCAGGTATTAGAAACTTAAGGCCAATAAAATTCACTTTTCTCCAAGTTGGGTTCTTCATTATTCTCTTTCATATTCTGGAATGATCTGGCACTTGAGGACAGATGTCAGGGGGGCCCCCAAGGTCGGAACTAATTTCATAATGATACCAAGATATTAGTTATGTTAAACATGTAATGCATTCATCATTGCTATCATTGAATGAATCAGTAACTGTGTAAATTTTTCTCATTTTTAATTTCTAACCTGGCAAATAGCAAAAGCTATGACCCATATAGAAAATGCAGAAAGAAAGGAAAACAGTCAAGCAAGGCAAAATAATAGCAGTTTAGCCATTAAACAAAGTCAAGGACCTTTAGTTACTCCACAAGGGCTATAGATAATATACTGAGCCATATCCTCTGAGCTGTTTTGCAGACTGAAACTCCCACCAGGTGGAGGAAGTTAACTGTATGCTGCCCGCAAGCACGCAGATCCCAGACCAGGTGGAACCAGAAGGTTGATGGTGTTGACCCTCAATTACCTCACCACCAACCAATCAGAAAAATGTCCACATACCCCACAATCCGCCTCCCTCAACCTTTTTTTAAAAACCTTTCTTGGGGGAGCTCAGTGGTAGAGGGCATGCCTAGCATGCATGAGGTCCTGGGTTCAATCCCAGTACTTCCATCAAAAAAATAAATAAACCTAATTACCACCCTCCCACCCCCCAAAAAAACCCAAACTTTCCCTGAAAGCCTTGGGAGAGTTCGGGCCTTTTAAGCACTAGCTGCCTAGACTCCTTGCTTGGCGCCCTGCAATAAACACTGCACTTTCCTTGACCACAACCTGCTGTCAGTAGATTGGCTTTACTGCGCATTGGCGAGTGGACCCAAGTTTGGTTTGGTAACAAGAACACAGCTCTTTTAATTTAAGAGACTCGGCAAAATAGTTGATTTGTTGACGCCCTCCGGAGCTAGAAAAACATTACACGCTCACACACCAAACACTGAATAACAGACACACTCATGCACACAGACACAGACAGCTTAAAGTTTTCGTTCTTCACTGTTAGTCCCTGGACAAGAGCTGCAAAAGGTACAGACAAATAAACCAGATACCCTGTGGTTTCTTGCCCAAGCTTCATTCATTCATTCATTCATTCATTCATTCATAGATGTCACCATATGGTCAGATTAGAAAGCCAAATCCCTAATCATTGCTGCCACCGATGGGCAATAATTTGGCTGCAACAAGCCAAAAAGAAACATTTAACACACAGCTGGGCAGGCACTGTGTCCTGGCCTCGGCGTCTATTTTTCTTCACTTGACCCCTGCAAGGAGCAGGATGATATGCAGTAAAAATGTCTTTTTTCTGCACTTTTGTTATTGACTGCTGCTGGAATAGTCCTTTTAAAACTACCCGCTTATCTCTTTGCACTCCTGCTCAAGAACCCACAGTGGCGCCCTCCTTCCTGTTATCAAGTGGACCCAGCTGATCATTTCCTCAGCTTCCATGCTCGCCAGTCATGTCTGAGAATGCATTGAGGCCATGGTGCCCACTGTGCGTCACAATCATCAAAAGCAAGGCCAGGGATGACCTCCGCTCTGAGTCTGCGTCACTGGATGGAGTTCAGGGGTCATTGGGAATGTCAGTTTTCTGAGGGCAGAGGTTTGACCTGTTTTGTTCTCTGTCCTGGCCCAGTGCCTACCACGCTGTAGAGACTTAGGTAATAAATGTCAGAAGAATGAATGAACTGACTCCCCAACCCTCAGCTGGGTCCGGAGGAAACTGAGGAACAGCATGGGGAGGCGATTGGCTCAGGGTTGAATAATGGGGGGAACCAGGATTTTACCTGGCCAGTTTCTTTCACAGCCCTCTCCTCGCGCTGCTCCTGGCAATGGTAGGTGCAGATGTGCACAACCTAGACCCCCTTTCAAGGAAACGCTGGCTGCAGCCGTCAGCTCCACAGGGTGGCTGAGAGCCACCTTCCTGGGGTCAAGCCCAGCCTGGCCAGCCCACATCTGATGACTGAGCCAGGCGGAGATATGGTGCCCAGCGTTTCCTCCCAATGGGGGTCGCTCTGACTGGTAGCCCTGGCTCCAGAGCTCCCCCAGGGCCTTTGTAGGGCCAGTGTCCCAACTCTACTGCCCCCTCCCCATCCCACTTCCCTGCGCAGGAACCCATCCCTAACAAACATACCCCAGACTCCATCTCAAGTTCTGCTTTCAGAGAACTCATCTTGTGACACTGGCTGTCCAGCAAAGGCCTAATAAAATGTCCCAGTGATCTCAAGGGACTTAACCTGGCAGCCGCCAGGAATTACACCAGTTTGGGGAAAGCAGGTGAGTAGAATAGCTATCTTGTTCATCAGCTAAATGTCGCTGTCTGACTAGTCGAGAGGCAATTTATTTCAAGCGCACGTGAGAAAGTTGGAGGCACGCGACACAAAGCAGAAGGGGCAGGAAGTGGCTGTGTGAACTTCACTGGCGCTGGGTAGTATGAAACTTAGGGCCACACAACCAGACAGGTGGGAAGGAGGGCAAAAACCTGGGGCGGGTTTTTATTCAGAACACGTTTCCATCTGGTTCTGCGGGGATTGCAAAAATCAAAAAGCCCAAGAGAACAGCAGATGGACTGTATTTTTTGGGATCTGGGAAGTCAGGTTTCAGGGAGCTCCTGAAACGTGTAACATGCTGTGTAGCTCAAGAATCGTGTCCAACAGGTTGTTTTAGCTTAAGAAACACTCAAGAATGAAAAGTTGAAAGCGATGATACTTAGCACTTGAATGAATAATCTCTCTGATGCAAGAATGAGTAAGACTAGATCAAGCCTGTCAGGAAACTCGACCATCACTCTGGACAGATGGAGGAAACAGCCTCAGAGATTCTAGCCTGCACCTCAGTCAGTGTGGTAGTAGGAGCTTGGTGGCTTCTTTTTTATAATTGAGTGCTAATTTCTAATCATTATTGCATCATGGTCTGGGATTATGGTCATTGGAAAATTTTTTTTTAAGCTAGAGGATTTCTTGTGGTTCACTAACTGGGCAGTACACATCTTTTTTATTCTCCAATGAGGCTGAGTGAGGTAGAATTTGACCATCAGTGACTTCTCCCTTTGAATAAGCACCTGAAGATGGACTTAGGGAGAAAAAGAAAAAGCTCATAGATAAAGACAACAGATTGGTGGTTGCCAGAGGTTGGGGGGTAGGGGTGAAACAGATGAAGGGCAGGTGGAAGGATATAGCTCAGTGGTAGAGGGCATGCCTAGCATGCACGAGGTCCTGGGTTCAATCCCCAGTACCTCCATCAAATAAACAAACAAACCTAATTACCTTCCCCCACACACAAAAAAAGAAAAAAAAATTTTTTTAATGGGTGAAGGGCATCAAAAAAAGGTACAAACTTCCATTTATAAAATAAATAAGTCATGGGGATTTAATGTACAGCATGGCAACTATAGTTAATAATACTGTATTTCATATATGAAAGTAAATCTTGAGTTCTCATCACAGGAAAAAAAATTGTAACTACATATGGTGATGGGTGTTAACTAGACTTATTGTGGTAATTATTTCACAATATATACAAATACCAAATCTTTATCTATTTCATTATATTTACACCTGAAACTAATATAATATTGTATGTCAATTATACCTCAATTAAAAATTTAAACATGGACCTAGGGCAGTCAAATCAAGATCTAATAGAAACTCACATAGTAAACTTATGGTTACTGGGAGGGAAGGGGGTGAGAAGGGATAAACTGGGAGTACAAGATGTGCAAATACTAACTACTATATATAAAATACTTAAAAAAACCAAACTTCCTCTGTATAGCACAGGGAACTGTATTCAGTATCTTGTAGTAACCTATAATGAAAAAGAATATGAAAATGAATGTATGTATATATATGACTGAAGGGCACGGATGGTGGAATTGTTAATAGAGGTCAAACCAGAGAAGCTGGAGTCCTGGAATAGCTCAAAATTAGATCAGAGGGTCTTAATGTTGGAATGGTTAACAGGAATCTCTATTCCTAGTCAGACCAGAGGGCCAATGATGGTGGAAACGTTTATAGAGGTCTGGGTTTGAGGTCAGGGCAGAGGGGCACCCGCAGTAGAATAGCTAACAAAAGCTCTGGGTTTTACTTGGATGTGAAGTCAGTCATGTTGGATTAGTTAAGAGACACCCATATGAGAATTCAGATCAAAGGGCGTCTTGATGGAGTAAAAGCTAACAGCGTCTGAATTTGAAGTCAGACCAGAGATGTCTTGATAACTCGAGTTCAAAAAGAGCCATACTGTATGATCCAGCAATCCCACTCCTGGGCATATATCCAGAGAGAATTCTAATTTGAAAAGATAACATGCACCCCAATGTTCATAGCAGCACTATTTACAATAGCCAAGACATGGAAACAACCTAAATGTCCATCAACAGATGACTGGATAAAGAAGTTGTGGTGTATTTATACAATGGAATAGTGCTCAGCCATTAAAAAGAATAAAATAGTGCCATTTGAAGCAACATGGATGGACCTGGAGATCGTCATTCTAAGTGAAGTAAGCCAGAAAGAGAAAGAAAAATACCACGATATCACTCATATGTGGAATCTAAAAAAAAAAAAAAAAAAACAACAAAGACACAAATGAACTTATTTACAAAATGGAAACAGACTCACAGACATAGAAAATAAACTATGGTTACCAGGGGGGAATGTGGGTGGGAAGGGATAAATTGGGAGTTTGAGATTTGCAGATACTAATTATTATGTATAAAATAGATAAACGACAAGTTTCTTCTGTATAGCACAGGGAACTACATTCAATATCTTGTAGTAACCTATAGTGAAAAGAATATGATAAGGAATATATGTGTGTATATGCATGACTGAAACACGATGCTGTACAGCAGAAATTGACACATCGTAAACTGGCTATACTTCAATTAAAAAAAAATCAAAAAAAGGCCCAGTCAGAGCAGAAAACCAGTGATGATGAGATTTTAACCAGAGGCCCAGATTCAAGGTTGGATCAAAGAGTCACCAGAATTTCAGTTCCAGGTAAGACCAGAGGCATACTGATGGTGGTGTGGTCAAGAGTTCCAGAGCTGATGTCAAATTGGAGGCACAGTGATGACAGACAAGTTAACAGAGGCCCAAATTTGACCAATAAGCTTATTTTTTTATTACTTGCTCTTTATTTCACCTTGGGTTGTAAGTCAAGAAAAAGTATCATGAAGATGAATTTAAAGCAGAATGTAGTAACTAACATTAAAAAGAAAGAGTGCCAACTCTGCCACCTCAAAATTTCACAAGGAGGAAACCCCCAAAATTGTGTATAACAACATCCATGATCAGCTGTCTTGGATCCGGATGCAATAAAGAACATGACGAAGTGTGAAGACGACGTTAGAGAAAACTAAGGGTCCCCCCAGATGATCCTGCCCACCCACTGACCTTAGTTGAAACCGAGCATCTTTTCGGTGTTGCATACTGTGCAGAAAAAGAGTTAACACAGCAGACCTGAACCGCTCTCCCTGGAAAGGCCTGCATCAAGGTAGGCCCTTGGCTGGCGCCTGGAAACTTCGATTCCGGGATGACTCCCACCACTCTCTAAATGATGACAGTGCCTGGACTGTTTGTGTGAGCACTGTGGTATATGCGGAACTCCTGCTTTCCTTCAGGGAGCCTGGAAGTTGGGTATTTGCCAGGCAGGGGCTGCCTACGTGACCAGCCCCCAGTGGAAACCTTGGGCGCTAAGTCTCTAATGAGATTCCCTGGCTGGCAACATGTCACATGTGCTGTCGGTACCCAGGACTGGGGGAATTTGGTGCATCCTGTGCGACTCCACTGGGAGAGGACCCTTGGAAGCTTGTGCCTGGTCTCCCCTGGACTTAACCCCTTATCAGCCGTGTATACAACCATATGCTGATACTGAGAGTCCTCCTCGCAAAACATCGAGTCTGGGTGGTCCTGGGGAACCTCTGACACACATACATACGTGATCTTGACCATGAACAGTCCAGATCTCTGATGTCCCTATTGCATCACCATTTACCTTAAGGTCTTGTCAGATGGAAGGTCCAGGTAGAAACGCTTCTGGCTGCAAGTAACCTCACTGTCCAGTAATAGTGGCTTGAATGAACAAGAGGTAACTTTCCACCCGCTACAAGACCGCTGGTGGTAGTTCAGCAATTCAGCAATGTTGGGCCCAGCTGAGGTGCTGTGACTCTGAGGACTGACCCTGTGGTCTCAAGACAGTAGCTACACTTCCCACTGAAGCCTCTGGACATGGCAGCCTACGGAGCTGGTGGGGAGGGAGCAGCTGAAGCAAGAGCCTCTTTGATGTCCTGACAAGCTTGACATTTCCTGGTGACTCGGGTCACTGACAAGGGATTTGGGTTCTCCATCTCCGTCTATACACCCAAATTTTCTCTCCATGCTTAGGGCGCCTGTCAAATATTGAACATTATTCTGCGCTCTCTGAGCTGTTCCAGGCCCTGAATTTGGGCCCTGGGTGGGCATGGGAAAAGCTAGGGGTGGCTGGGGTTTCTCTGCGGTGGAGAGGTTCTCCATCCCCTGCGCCCACCAACACGAACTGCCACCTCAGCCTTAGGGCCTCTGGTTGCTCTGCACCACTGGCCTGATGCTCTAAGTCCTCAACACCCCTGCTCCCTGCTTGTGGAAAAGAGGTGTTGGGCCTCGGCCTCCCTGAGGAGCTAGCAGAGTCCTGCAGACTAACAGGTGAAAGCACTGGGTTAGAAGCCAGCAGTCCCTACCTCAGCTCCTCCGCTGCCGCCGCCCTGGTGCAAGTCCCCACCATGGCCTGCCTCCATGTCTCTGGATGGGCCCCCCTGCTCCCGCTCCCCACCCCCAGGCTGTTCTTTTCACAGTACCCAGAGGGGTCCTCTTCCAACCAAGTCAGATCACATCCCTACTCTCTTTAAAATGGTCCGGTGACTCACCCCTCACTCAACCAAAAAGCCTAAGTTCTCACTGTAGCCCCCAAAGCCTTCCAGGGTCAGGCCTGTTCAAGTTCATCTCCCACCAAACTCTGATCCAGCCACATTGGCCTCTACGGCGGCCCTTCTGGCACACTCCAGCCTCAGGACCTTTGCACTGCCTTTTCTCTGCCTCTAATTTTCTTCTCCCCGCTATGCTATGGCTCCCTCTCTCACTTCGTGCAGTTCTCTGTTTAAATCTCAGTCAGAAACGTCTTGCCTGATCACGACACCAAAAAGAGCCCAATGTCCCCCACCCCTGAAGTTCTATCTCCTGTCCTTGCTTTTTTCCCACAACACTCATCTTTAGCTGACCTATTATATATTTGTATTATCTACCTGCCCCCACTAGAACGTAAGCCCCATGAGGGCAGGGATTTCTGTCAGTTTAGGCCACAGCTGTACCTTTGGTGCCTAGGACAGTTCCTAGCACACAGTAGGTGCTCAGTATTGTCTGTCCAGTGCAGGGCTGTGTGAAACACTCAAAGTGGTGCCTCTGACATGATAGACGTTCATAAGTGGTTGCTGAATGAATGAATAAATCAATGCATGAAGGCCTGAATGAGAAGGGGAACCCCGTTCCATCTTGGGTCTGAGAGCTGCCCTCTCCCCTATCCCACCCCTAGTGGACCTGGGAGCCTGCCGTCAGCACAACCACGGGAACTTTATTTACAAACACAAGGCTGGGGCAGGAGATGGGTGGAAGGTGGATGGTGGCAGGGCTGGAAGTCTACTTCTGCTCACGCCTCCAGACGATGACCATGCCGCTGGCGTCACTGGAAGCCAGCAGGCTCTCGTCACAGTTGAAGCTGACGTCCAGCACGGGTGCGCTGTGGCCCTGCAGCTTGTTGACGGCGGCCTTGGCTGCCCGCTCCACATCAAAGAAATGCACGCACATGTCCTCGCTGCCCGTCACTGCCCGGGTGAGAGGAGAGGCCATCGGGGGTGTTGTGGGAGGCAGTGGGGTGCCCTGCACGGGAAGTCTCTAAGGTGTCTTGAGGTGTTGAGGGATTTGTGTCCAAGTTGTGAGGCCCCATGGCTGGGGTGGGGGGCTCTGGGGTGGACCATCCCTAGACGGGAGGTCACCTCGCTGTTGTGGCTCTGTGTCCAGAGTGTGAGGTCTCTGAGCTCCTTGGGGGTTGGGGAGGGGGTCTGTGTCTCAGACTGAGGTTTCTGGTCTGTTGGGGGGATCTGTGTTCAAAATGTGAGGTTGCTGGGGCGAGAGAGTTCTCAATGTGCAGGAAGTTAGGGCATCAGGGTGTCATATCTGAGCCGGATCAGCACCAGCCCTGGTCCATGCCCCACCCAACCCCCCACCGCCTTGATGCCCCGACCCCAAGGGACTCACCCACACAGGCCCCCTGGCGGAAGGACATGAGGGGGCAGAAGATGCTGCGTACGGGGTGCGAACTCTGCTCAATGGGAAAGCTTCTCTTCAGCTGCAGGGTCCCCTCGTTGTCCACCACCCTGAGAGGAGGAGGAGAGCAGGTGAGGGCACAGCCTTGGCTCCAGAGAGGGACGAATGGTGGGCCAGTCTGTGTCCCCACCCCTGTGCAAGGTTCATAAGATCCACTTTTGAGACGACTGTGTAAACCTCTGAAGTGTGGGCTGGTGTGTGATTTACTGACGGTTTGGAAGCGGTACCTGCTGATGGAAATGGGAAGCCTCTGCAGTTTAATTCACTAGTTTCTCTTTCTCAGGGTCCCTAAGAGAGCTGGGCATTAGGATGGGCACAAAGAGAGAAAACGGCTGGCCAAACCATGGCACCCCTGCACTGTGGAATACCACACATGGCCATTCAAAGTGATGAAGCCAAGCTGCTGCAGGTGACCTGCGGCATTTCCACAGGCAGCACCTGGGGAGAAAAGCATTCCTGCGGGCTGCCCTGGCTGAGAACTGCATTTTGGTAACATGATGTGTAAGTGAGTAGGGACAGTAAACTCCCTGCTTAAAAGAAAAAAAAGGAAGAAAAGCAGGTCCCTGCTCTAAGGGGGATTCTAGTCTATTTCATGGCTCAGTTTGCTCATCTGTAAAATGGACATGATGACAGCACCCACCTCTCAGGGTTGTTGTGACAATTAAATGAGGTGCTACGTATAAAGGTGCTCTGAACAGAGCCTGGCCCCAGGAAGCGTTACGTATGTGCTAGCAACTGCTATTACTGTGTTATTATTACTGCTCCTATTTTTATTTTATTTTTTGTGGGAGGGAGGTAATTAGATTTATCTATTTATTTATTTATTTAATGGAGGTACTGCGGATTGAACCCAGGACCTCATGAATACTCTGCAGGCACTCTACCACTGAGCTATACCCTCCCCCCTACTGCTCCTATTGCTATCACAATTCTCATGTTATTATTATTATTGCCATTATTACTATTACTACTACTACTAGTATTATTATTAGGAGACCAGACTTCTGCTCAGTGAAATTAACCTCCACCGCTTAGTCTGCTGGGGAGATGGGGCTCTCGTCCCGGTCTGATGGACACGGCAGGCCCCCCAATCTCCAGGCGGCCCAGAAGGGAGACCCACCTATAGAGCAGCAGCTTGTTGAGGCAAGCGTTGATGAGCAGTGAGGGGTCCCGGGCCTCGCGGCTGACCCAAGAGCGGGCGGAGATGCTGGTCACCGGGCTGCCCTCGTGCACCACCAGACGCTTGGCTTTGGTCAGCTTCCCTGTGGTGGCAGAGGGAGGGAGGGGAGGCAGAGGTAAGGGCGGGAGCTCCGTACTGGGTGGGGTGTGCGCAAGCGCCCGGATGCCGGCCTTGGACCTGCCTACCTGTGGCCATGTCGAAGAGAAAGGAGAAAACACTGCCGCGGTCATCGCCCGCCCAGAGCAGCCGGCCAGGGGCATCAAAGGACAGAGCAAGGACTCGGCCTGTCAGCTTGCTAGAGCCACCCTTCACCTTCTTGCCCGTGGAGATGTTCATGACATGCACGTTGTGCTTGGCATTCCCTACCTGTGGGTGAGACCCATATACCATCACCCTGTTCCCAGCCAGTCCCTCCTTGAGTCTGACCACAGAGGGGCTGCTGTTGATTGGGCTGGTGGATCCCTATCAGACTCTAATCACAGCGAGGCTGGGCCGGGAGGTGAGGTGGCCCAGGCCTGTGATCCTTCTGAGCTAGCCTCTCTTGCAATCTGACCGGAGTAGACCAGCTGCTCCCAGGACTAAGGGGGCCTGCCTGGCCCTTCTGGGAGCCTTGACTATACTGGGGCGGCAGCTGCTGCTGTAGCTGAGAGGACCCCAGAGCACAAGCTCACTTGGCCAGCTCCCCCTACTCCCCGCTCAGGGCC
Organism: Camelus ferus; assembly: GCF_009834535.1. NCBI lineage: Eukaryota > Metazoa > Chordata > Mammalia > Artiodactyla > Camelidae > Camelus > Camelus ferus. The sequence goes on along the minus strand of NC_045732.1, from coordinate 43,098,049 downwards.
AGGCCAGACGTTTCATTTCTGTCCCCTGCCCTCTGACTCTCTTTATCCAGGGGTTGGACCACCGTGAAGCTGCCACTGAGACAAGACGAGGTTTCCAACTAGTAATCCTGCTCCCCAACCAACAGCCTCTGCAGTAGGAAAACAGTAGGACTACTGCTAATGGGACCATGACCCGATCCCCTGACCACCCCTCGAACCCCTGGAGTCTACCACAGTGAGGCCATCCCAGACCAAGCATCCCCCGCTGTGCCCTGTTTCCCTGACTCTGACCACATGAGGACCGCAGCGATGGACTAGAGGGGATCCCCTTATACTGACTCCCTGTGAGAGCCCTCCTGGCCTGGCATCCCACCCTTGGCGCATGGACCCCCTGGAGCCTGACCACAGTGAGGTTGTTGTTGACCGGCTGGAAGGTGCAGCAGAGCAGTTCGGCGCTGTCGGGGTCAGGGATCTCCCGGATACAGCGGCCGTCCTCAGAAGCCCAGATGCGCATGGTGGCATCGAGCGAGGTGGACACAAGGATGTCATTGGAGAGAGACCAGGCGAAGTCGGAGACACCGCGGGTGTGGCCCCGCAGCACGCGGAGCACAGTGGGCGGGGCGGGCACCAGCTGGCACAGGGAGATACTACCATCGAGCGAGCAGCAGGCCAGGCGGTGCCGGTCGTCATTGGCGAAGCGCACCCTGGGGACTGCAAGGCCAAGAGGCTGTTTGTGAGAGTCGGCATGCTCACCGGGTGCTTTCATCTATAGAAGGTCTCATGTGTGAGCTGGGGACCGGGACCCACTGCACCAGGTACAGTAGCCTCTGCAAAGAGCTTTCCTTGGCTGAGAAAGGGAGCTGGGACCCCAGAAGACCCTCTGCCAAAAGCTCCCTAAATCTTAGCAGATATTTTATGGATTACAAATGACTTCTGCAACTTGACAAGGCTTCTACATCTCAGTGAGCGCTTTATGGTTACCAAGGTCTTCATGGACATAGAAAACAAACTATGGTTACCAAAGGGGAAAGGGGTGGGGAGAGGGATAAATTAGGAATTTGGGATTAACAGACACACATCATTACTATATATAAAATAAATGAACAAGGACCTACTGTATAGCACAGGGAACTATATTCAATTTCTTGTAATAAGCTATAACAGAAAAGAATCTAAAAAAATATATGTATGTATATGTATAACTAAATCGCTTTGCTGTACACCTGAAACTACATTGTAAATCAAATACACTTCAATAAAAACATTTGGAAAAAAAACACAATTACCAAGGTCTTGGCGGTGTGCAAAACCCACTTTGCAAGGGGGATTTCTCTACAGCAAAGGCTTTAAACTTGTCTGAGAGACTTAGGACCCCAGAAGCCTTCTGAAAAGTGCCCTTTTAAGCTGCTGAGCCCCTTTATGGTAGACAAAGCAGCCAAGACTTTACAGATCATTTTGCAGTGGGCTTTTACGTTTGTGAAAGGTTTGATGGATAGGAATTCCTCCGTTGGAGGTGGGTTCAAGATTCTGTGTTCCCAAAAAGGATGGACAGGGCGGCTCTCACAGTTTGGACAAACATGTGGCATGGACCCTCCACCCACTGGCTCACCTGCCTCATCCACGTGCTGGTCAAAAACATGGTACATGCCCGCAAAGGCGTAGTTCTCGCTCAGCGATGTGTCCCCAGCCATGGCTCGACTTGCTTCTGCCGCTGATGTGGGCACCACACTGCCGGGGGGCCTAGGCCCCAACAGGAGTGAGGGGTGAGAGGAGGTAGGTACTAGCGTTGGGCCTGCTGTTGCCCCACGGCACCCCACCTCCTCACAGACCCCACCCTCAGCTGCCCCTAGTACGTACCTGTCCTCATAGACTGCACGGTTCATCTGTGCCTGCAGCTGGTAGGAGCCTCGGCTAACAGAACGGCGATGCCCACGGGCGCCCAGGGCCCGAGGATCATCCTCAAAGTCCTGCAAACAGAAGGAGGGGGACACACCTTGAAAACAGCCCTCAAGAACCTATGAGGTCTGGAGTCTTCAAAATATAGCCAGAACTAGATCCCCTCTCACCCCTTCTACTGCCCCCACCACTGCCTGGACTCCTGTGGTAGCCTCTGCACTAGTTCCCCTGCTCCTGCCCTTGCCCTGCTCAGCAGATACTCAACAAACCTTCTCTCAACAAGGAATGAACACTCTTTCACCAGAAACACTCAGCTTAGTCTCTTGCCTCATTCAAGTCTCAGCTCAACTGTCACCTCCTCAGAGAGGCCTTCCCTGATTGCCCCCATCAAAAAGAGCTTCCCTCTGTCCCACCAGTCCTGTTTCATCCCCCAAGTCTGCTTTAATTTTTCCATGTTAGCACTTCTTGCTACAAGCCATGATAGTTATTAACCTGTTTATCTGGCTTGCTGTTTATTGACCTACTTATCTTGTTTATTGCCTGTTTACTGATTTATCTCATACGATATCTCTTTCTGCCCTCCGCTTAGCCTAAGAGCCTAGAACAGTGCCTGGCACAGAGCAGGCACTTAACAAGTCTGTTGAGTGAATGGATATGAAGGAAGGTGGTTAGTATCGCAGGAGGCGTGGGGGAGGAGGAGCTCACCTCCATGCGGTCAAGGGTGGTGCGGCTGCTGCGGACGATGCTGTTGCTATAGGCACGAGCACTGCCTGGCTCAGATAGGGGCCCGTAGCGCTGGCCTAGGAGCTGCCCACGCAGCCTCAGGTACTGCCGACGCAATGCTGGAGGGTGCCCAGCCTTGGCATTCTCCCGCAGTAGCTGGCTGCGCCGTCTGATATACTGCGTCCGAAACTGTGGAAACGTTGGTGTGCGGTACGCGTTGTACCTGCGATGGCACGAGGCAAGGCGGGCAGCAGGCACAGGACAGAGGGAGTCCAATCAACTCACGCGATAGGGAAGGAGAATGGGGTGTGTGGCAGGGAAGGGTTAGGATGGCAAGTGATTAGTAGTGGTGGTGGGGGTCCCTCTGGTGCCGTGATGAGGATGAGTCTACATCATTAATGGGCAGGGCAATGAGGTCAGTGTGGGGACCGTGGAGGCCGTCTGCAGCTTTGGTGGAGTTGGGAGGGGGTGCCCAAGTCAATGTAAACAACAGGAGAAGCCAGTCTGACATGATGATGGAGATTAGTGTGGGACAATGGTGGGAGTCAGTACAGGATGGCGACTGAGTCAGACTGGGGAAGTGATGGTGGTAAGAGCAGTCTGGGAAGCAATGGTGGGGAACAGGATGTCACCAGCCTGGGCTCCATCACCCCCTCCCAAAGGCTCCAGTAACACAGCCTCTTTGCGCATGCCTATAGGTGACGGAATTTTCCTAGCAGGCTCTTTAACGACCCTCTTTGGTCAGCCATTCTCACCGCCGGCAAGCCCCCACACCCTGCTATTGCGCATGCTCAACTCTGGCAAGCCCACTCAGCCACATAAGGCAAGTTCTCCGCCCAGCCTCACTTATCGCCATTGCGCATGCACCACAGTAACTTCCGCTCCCACGAGCTCCGACCCCACGCCTCACCTCGCGTCTACTGCTAAGACCTGCTGCCACACCGCGGCCATTCCCCGGCCTCCTCTTCCGGCGTGTCCGCCCGCGGGAGCCTGCAGGACAAGGGCTTGGAATGTCAGCGTCTCAACTAAAGCGATCTAGTTCCGCCCCTTCCGCCAGGCGATCATTGCCATAGACACTGAGTCCCTCCATGCCAGGATGTCGCGAAATCCCACCCGGCTGTTAGCATGGCCATCACCCCAGCCCTGCCCTTCCCGGGCAGTGCCCGGGTGACTCACAGCCGCGATTCAGACCTGACCCCGCCCCTCCCAGGTAGCCATAGCAACGCCCCTCCTCCTCCCCGCCTAGCAATCCTTGTTGGCATTCCCACCCAGCTCGCCCCCACCTCCCCCCGCCTTCCCTTCTCGGGGCCAAGAGCAGGGCCCGGGATCAGGGGCCACCTCCGGGGCTGCCTCCGGCTCTTGAGGCTCCCGGGGCGGCCCTGAGACCAGTGTCACCCTTTCCTTCTCTCTTCTCCCTCTCTCTGGTTCCAAGCAAGATGGCCGCCTGCTGCCAGGAAGAACTGCCAAGCGCAGAGCAAATCGATAGGAATCCTTAGGGCGTGGGAGAATCACGCAGGCGCATTAAGGGCCTCTGGCACAAGGCTGGAAGCTCCGCCTTTTAAATTCTATACACCCCAGTCCCTAATAGCACTTTTTGTGTACACATGAACAACGTCCAGGAGCCACAGGGACACGGGCGAGTGTGCAGATCACTCACTGAAAATCAGAAATATGACTTTCTTTAGAGTGGTATAAGATGCTTTTTTAGCACAATCTTAACCAAGCAAGATTTGAAGTGCAGAATGAAAAATCATCACACATGCGAAGGCCCCTAGAAAGTTCTCCAGTTCTTAGGTGACTGATGGACCTTCAGACACCCCGGGGATGAGAACAGTCCTTTCTGTGTGTCTGTGGTGGGGTGGGGTGGGTGGGCTTGGATGCTCCCCGGAAGCTTGGTCTGGGCATGAGTCTCTAAAGGCAGAAGACGTAATTAGGCACAACACAGGCTTTAGGGTTTGGATCCCAGGAGGCTATCTGAATCATCCTTATTTCAACTCCAACAGGAAGCTGCATCTCTCCATCTTAACGTGATCAGGACACACAACGTACAAGGTTGGAATACGAGGTTTAGTAGCTTCCTATTGGATTTTTTTTAATTGAAGTATAGTCAGTTTACAATGTTGTGTCAATTTCTGGTGTACAGCATAATAGTTCAGTCATACATATACATACATATATTTGTTTTCATATTCTTTTTCATTATAGGTTACTATAAGATATTGAATATAGTTCCCTGTGCTATACAGTAGAAACTTGTTTATCTATTTTATATATAGTAGTTAGTGCTTCCTACTGGATCTTAATATCAACTGACACAATTCTCAAAACTGTTATTTTTCACACTATTTTTATAATAAATACAATAATCTGGACAATATTTTTAAAGCCACCTGAAAAGACACACAGCCAAAACTCTATTGCAACCTTGTGTTCTAACAAAAATAGACCACACTGTATTGTACTGACTTAACATCTCCCTTCTTCATGTAACTAAGCTATGGGTGTCTTTTCAGGATATTGACCCCTTTTGTGTTTCATGATTGCTAAAGGATAAACTATTTCACTGCACAAACCATTAACATTTATTGGACAATGTACTGGATACTGTTCAAGGTGACTTACATGTATTAATCCACTGAAACCTAATAACTGAATGTTGTGGATCCCATTACTATCCTCATTTTACAGATGAGGAAATCTGAATCCCAGAAAGTTCAAGGGTGACATTTTGTTGAATTGGACCCCTATTTCTGACCAACCAGCCCTGGGTTTACAGTTGGCCCATGAACACCATAGGTTTGAACTGTGTAGGTCCACTTATACAGGGTTCTTTCTTTTCAATAACTGTTACAGTACTACACCACCCATGGTTGGTTGAATTTGCAGATGCAGAACCACAGATACAGAGGACCGATTATGGGATTTGAGCACTCATGGATTTTGGTATCCACGGCAGGTCCTGGGACTAATCCCCCACAGACACTAAGGAACAACTGTATTTCCCAGTTCCTTTTTTTGCCATAAAGGATATGATCAATGCCTTTCCCATTCACCTTGATCCTCCCTGGACAGAACCCTGCCCCTCATCCCACCATTCAGCTTCCAAAGAAACACGATGGGAAGAAATCAGAGGAGAGTCAGGGGTCCCAGGGAGATTTACTGTCTCACTGCCTGAATTGGTTTTTTTGTTGTTGCTTTTACAATATTCATGTTAAAATTTCAAAAATTATTTTAAAAACCTTATTCATATACAGCTATATATAAGATACTAGATAAAACAACCTAATGAGGGTGGTCATAAGTAAGAATTAGCCATTAATGCATAGAAAGAGTTCATAATGACACCTGCTGTGTGAACATTTGCTGTCATTCCAGGAAGCAGTACTTTTCAGAAGGCAGTATAACTTGGCCACTGCCACAGGCTCTGACAAGTAGGAGCTATGTGGTCTTGGGCAGGTCACTTAACCCCTTTGTGACCCAGCCTCATCTGAAAAAAAAAAAAAACTGCCTCATAGAGTTAGAGTGAGGACTCAATGAGTTAATATTTGTAAAGCTTACACTAGCATCTGGGACAGAGGAAATATCCACTAAATGCTGACTACTGTTAGTTGTTTTAAAAACTTTTCCCAATAACAGATTCATCTGCCAGAGGTAAATCTGGGGCAGAAATGATGTGAATTAGAATGACCACAGCCACCTCTTGTATTTCTGTCCTCTGCATTTTTTTCAATTTTTAGTTTTAAACACTTACACACTCTTATTGGATTAAAAATGGGTTTTGAGCAACAAGCTGATGACAGAAGGTCTTTTCAGTTTGCTGGGAGCTTAGAGAGAAAGGGGCAGAATTTATGTGCATGAATGACACGTCGGGGTTGGGGGAGGCCTGGATGTATTAAGTAACCAGAAACAGCTTCTGGAGGTTGTGAATGACCTTGGTTACAATCATGACATCTAAAAACGCTCAAGTCCATGTGGGACACAAGTTCCACCCACTCTCACAGAATCTAGGGCTATTTTACAGTCAGAGTGACAGCTGAGGGTCCTAGCCAAATGAACAACAAAAACAGATTGGGATAGAAAAGACAGGTAAGCCAGAACTGTTTGAAGATAAAGCCACATCACAATAGTAACTTAAGTGATGGCAGAAACAGGTAAGGGCAGTGTCTTTTTTGGACTCCTTTCTTCATGGTGCCTCCTGCCTATATGGCCCCCAGAGCTTACACCTGCAAAAGCGAGCACTGAACCACAGTGGCTGTGTCTGCTTTTCATTACAAACACAGGCTGAAATGAAACCTGAAATTGGGCCCCATCCTCAGGAACTAAAAGAAGCATAATTCGAGGGAAAGCCTGGGTGGCTTGGGGTGACAAGGGTGTGCTGAGAATCAAGGCCAGAGAGCGATATGGGAGGACACTTGGAGCTGAGGTTGTAACTAACTAGTGTGCAGATACTGAGTCCTTGTTCACTTATCTCATCTCCGAAGTTTCTTCCTAAATGGGACAAGTGGGGGTTGGAACACAAGATCATAACTTAAATTTGACCATTTCCTGGTGGGAAAACATTTGCCTCTGAAGCCAGAGCGCTCACAATTCCCAAAGTTTTTTTTTTTTTTAAGTGGGGGTACTGGGGATTGAACCCAGGACCTCGTGCATGCTAAGCACACACTTTACCACTGAGCTATTACCCACCCCCTCCAAAGCCGTAATGGTGACAACTCTCCATGGCATGAGTCAGAACCCAATTCCTGCATTTGGGAAGAGCCTCACAGACCACTTGAGCAGCCTCCAGCAAGTTGCAAGAGCAAGCCAGCCTTCTAACAAATATTTATCAAGTCCCTACTAGGTGCCAGGCACTGGAGAAACAGCAGGAACTCTAAACAAATGGCCCCCTGCTCTCATGAAGTTGCCATTCTAGCCGGAAAGACGCATGATAAATACAATCATTTTAAAAACCGACATTCACTATCATTAAAATAGTAGTTTGGTTAGCGTTTCTGAGCAGTGAGGGAAGAGAGGGAGGGATGAGAAATAAATTTAAGCTGGAAACTGAATGAAAGGGAACCAGATACACAAAGCTCTGGACACTGGGTAAGACCAGTGAGGCCAGTCTGTGACTGATTCAGAGGAGAAATCACTTCACGGGGCTAGAACTGGAGTCACTTTGCTCTTAAGAGCTCCATTCCATCTAACCAGTGAGTGACTAGGGGCCTGAGCAAGACCAGACTGTAGGTTTGGTACCTCAGTCCCAGATGATACAGCAAAATGGGCAAGGCCCTTGATTGTTCCCATTTTTCCTGCTAATAGACTGAACTACCTCTAGCTGCTTTTCAAATGTGAAGCCACCCTTGCTTTCCTGGGATGAGCCTCACCTGGTTTTGGTGACAGCCTGCATTTATCGAGCTCTTACTACATCTATCTTATGGAACTGTCACAACAGCCCTAATGAGGTAGGTGTGACATTTAGCTCCACTTTGAAGATAAGGAAAGTGAACCCTGGAGGGGTTTACTGCCCGTGGCCACAGATGCAGAAAATATCAGAGCTAGCATTTGGACCCAGGCATGAAGTAGAACTGGACTAGGTTTTCTTATCCTGAACACCAGAAACCACCATCCCCTGGTAACCGGTCAGCAGTGTTGACAGCGGTACTCCATCCCTCTCTCACCTCTCTGTATGGCCCCTGCATCGAGTCCCAAATCAATTTCCACTGGTACATCCTCCCTGAAATCTACAGCGGCTCCCAGCTGCTGTGAGGAGAAGCCGGCTTCTTCGGCCTCCTCTCCAGCTTTGTCCCTTGTTGCTCTTACTCTATCTGGTTATGTTCCAGTCACACTGGCTTTCTTGCACATCCTTTTAAAATTGCACAAACTGTTCCCAAGATCTGGAACACTGTCTTCTGTGCACTCAAACAAACACTTCTCATCCTACAGTAATATTACTAATGACAAGCACTCTGTGCCACGCACTGTTCAAAGCATTTTACAGAGAAAACCTTCTTTAATACTCACAACCACCCTATGAAGTTGGTAATATTATCATCCCATGTCACAGATTGGGAAATGGAAGCAAAGACACGAAGTAAACAGCCCAAGGCCACGTAGCAAGTAGGCGATGGAGTTAGATTTACACCCAGGCCACCCGGCTCCAGAATCCTTGCTCATAACCACTACACTATTTAATATCAGTTCCTGAATTACTTTGTATGAGGTCCTCCAGTGCGGATTCAGAACAATTTCTTTCTCTCTCACCCCCTTCGTTTAATTTGTCAAGCGGATCCTGTCAATTCCTTCAGAATTTATCCAGAATCCACGTCCACTGCTGCCACCACCATTGCTGATCTGGACCAGGACAGTGGCCTTCTCATGGCTTCTGCCCTCGTTGCCTCCCTGTCTGTCCTCACAGCAGCCAGAGGGTCCTGTTACAACCCAAGTCAGCCCACAGCCCTCCTCTGTTCAGACCCCTGCTGCATCTCTCTCAGAGAAAAAGCCCAAGTCATCCCCATGGCCAGTGAGGCCCTATGGGACCAGGCCCCGTCACCTCTCTGGCCTCACCTCCTGCCACTGGCCCTCCTGCACACTATGCTCCCGCTGCACTGACCTTCTTGCTGTTCCTCATATACACCAAGGAATCTCCCACCCCAGGGCCTTTGCACTTGCTTACTTTTCCTTCTGCCTGTAATTCTCCTCTTCCAGATGTCATGGAAAGGGAAGGCTGAGAGATCTGGCTGGTATAGAAATGTGCCATCGTTCCATTCAGGTGTTTGCTACTTACCTAGACGGCAAAAGCAAGAGTTGCCACAGATGCCAGCTCATGTCCCTCGTGCAGGGTAACACAGAAACAAAAAGGGGCCAGATAACTGCAGCATGGATAGTAGGATACCGTGTTGCCGAGGAGCTAGGATATGCTAAGCAGTTTGATAACCTTAAGTCAGAGAAGAGAAGTAACAGAAAGCCTCATACCTCACTGGGAACTCGGGAGATGAGAAATCGTCTCATGACAGCCTATTTGGTAGACAGGGAGGTGAACGAGAAATGGCCTTGTAGCTGTTCCTCACAAGCCTCTCGTGCTCTGTGTTCCAAGGATCACAGGGCGTTCTGCCAATACTTAGATCAGCTTGCCTACGTCGCCTATGCGGAAACGTGCTAGGCGGCCAGAGCGCTGTGGCGGAACAATTCCCCTACCATTCTTCTTCTAATTTCAAGTCTCTGCTGTAAGGTCACCTCCTCTGAGTCATCTTCCCTAACCACCCTGTGTAAAACGGCGCATCCCATCACTCTCCATGCCCCTGGCTTTATTTTCCTTAATGCCAACATTACATTACACATCACTTTATTACTTGATCATCCATAGACCCCAAAACGTGATTCCCAAGGAAAGAAATTTGTCACATCCATTGTTTTCCTACCATTATTATCTGGCACACATAACAAACTCTTCTTAACATTGACTATGTCTAACTACCTGACACTGTTCTGGGTGTTCCCCACGTCTTAACTCATTTAATGCGTTTTATCCCCATTTTACCCACAAGGAGACAGGTTTCTAAGAGATCCTGGCTTTTTCAGGAGATAAAGCAGGACCTCTGGTGCTGGGCAAAGGAATGGTCCCTTGGCCTGGAGGAGCCAGAGGGGTCCCGAGGACTGTGATTGGGGAGCAGAAGCAGGAAGGGGTTCTGGGACCAGTATCTGGAAAATATCAAGGAATGTCAGATGTCAAGTAGAAGCTAGCAGTTTGGGGTTTCTTGAGGCCCTTGGAGTAGAAATGCCTGCAACTTTGGAGAAGGCTTTGGGGACCAGGGGCAGGTCAGCAGGAAACATTAGACAGCTACCCACCTCCCACACCAATGGAGAGGTCTAACAAACCACACCTCTAACACTTTTCTTTTGAACATTTATTATGGAAAACCTCAAACTTACAATAGTACTGATATAATGAACTTTCATGCATCTATCACCCAGGTCCAACAATTGTAAAACACACTGCATTTTCTAAACTTCAGGCTCCATAAGCATTTGAGTGGTTTGGGGTCAGCTGTCTTTGTTAAAATAAACTAGGAAACATCAGGGCATTTTGCACATTTCATTCATCAAATCTTTCCTCCACTTAAATAGACAAATGGGTGGACTGGATCCCAAAGAAGAAAAATGTACTTCTTACTATGGATTATTGGTCATAAAGTTTAAAAAATAGAGACTGCAAATTCTGTGCTCAGATGATTTAAGTACAAAAAGTAAAAAACTCCCAGTTTTTACTTCAAGGGAGCTTAAAGTTGAGTTTAAAAATTTGACTGAACAGCATATTAGAAATGTTTATGCAGAACAGTGCAACGGATTGTTTTTTTTAACAATTTAGAAGCCTTAACTTTCTCTGTGCTTTCACTGGTATGTTGAAACCCACGTCCCATGGACTCTAGGACAGCTCTCCATAACCAAACAAACACTAATATTTTCTGCAGTACATTGTATGCATATTCCTACAAAGTGGGAAAAATAAAAATTATGAAGAGCTTCAGGTCTTGTCACCAAATTTGAAAAAAGACCACTTCTGGTTTTTCAGATCTCTGTGCACTTTGGACTATGAGGAATCATGGTCCTTGTCAGCCTGGAGAGGGTTGGAGGGGGTGGAAGAGGAATGCATCTGGGCAGGGAATGTGGCACGTCCTGTCTCCATAAGCAGGAGTGGAAGGAACACTGCCTACTGTTATCTAATGTTTTTTACATACCTGAATTATTTAAAATTTTTTTTGAGTTTTTCTACACCCACAAATCCAGAATGTAGGGCAAGGTGTGGGTATCACAGACGTACCCTGTTCTCAACATGTCACATCTATTTATTTATTTATTGAAGTATAGCTGATTTAAAACAGAATAGATAAACGAGATTATACTGTTTAGCACAGGGAAATATACACAAGATCTTGTGGTGGCTCACAGCAAAAAAAAATGTGACAATGAATATATGTATGTTCATGTAGAACGGAAAAATTGTGCTCTATGCTGGAAGTTTGACACAACATTGTAAAATGACTATAACTCAATAAAAAATGTTTTAAAAAATGCTGCGTTAGTTTCTGGTGTTTGGCAGGGATTCAATTATACATATATACGTATATATATTTTCATTACAGGTTACAAGTCATTGAAAATACCCATTGAATATAGTTCCCTGTGCTATACAGGACCTTGTTTACCTATTTTGTATATAGTAATGTGTATCTGCTAATCCCCAACTCCTAATTTATCCCTCTCTCCTCCTTCCCCTTTGGTAACCTAAGTTTGTTTTCTGAGTCTGTTGGTTTTATAAATTCATGCCGTTTTTTTAGATTCTACTTACGAATGATAAATTATGTCTTTCTTACTTCACTTAGTATGACAATCTCTAGTTTCATCCCTGTTGCTGCAAATGGCAGTATTTCATTTTTCTATGGCTAATATTCCATTGTGTATATACATATCTTTACCCAATCATCTGCCATGGCTAAACATGTCATCTAATAGCCCTCTGCATGGTGGACACTACAATTTTTTAAAAAAATTAGGTGGTGGTGGGGAGTAATTAGGCTTTTATTTAACAGAAGTACTGGAGATCTAACCCAAGACCTTGTGCATGCTAACCATGTGTTCTACCACTGAGCTCTACCCTCCCTGCTATTGTACAGTGGACACAATAACTCCCATTTTGCACACGTTGAACCTGTGGCAAAGAATTTAGGCTAGGAAACGGTGTGATTTCAGCCACGTGAGGTAAGGAGGGCAAAGCTTGGGATTTATTCAGGACCTTGAAACAGGCCAGGGAGTGTCTATAACAGATATTTGTTACCAATTTTTTTTTTGGTATAGACAAGATCTGGGGCTTGAAAATACAAAAATTTGCAGGCCAGGGGCCTGGTCTTCATAGGACTTGGGATGCAGGTTCTCAAGGGACCTTTGAATATTTAGGAGTTTCTAGTCTCTTGTGGGTTCTTGGGAAACATGCAAATTAGTGAGGTCCTGGTAAAACGGAAGAAAATATGCTTTTAATGGGGTTTTGAGTCTCCTGTCTGGAAATTGTACTGATGAGCCACGTACTGCCCCTTCTAGGCCCCTTTCCTTAGAGCAACTGAACAAGAGACTGGGCCTCCCTGAGCGGCATTACTACACAGCACCTTCCTTCTGAAAGGCTGTTTATGGTCTTTGTTGTCACTTTGGGGATCATTCTATTGTAGGAACTTTGTAATTGATTATAGGATCCTGCCTCAGGCCACATAGAGAGAGGGCCATTTTACTTCCTGAAGAGGTAGGGAGCAGAGGTGCCACCCCAGGCAGTAAGTAACCGCGTTCCTCTTGCCAGATCCCACTGCCTTAGCTCTCTGAAGGCCCAGCACAGAACGCCTCCTCAGACTTAGTACCCATCTGGTAGGAGTGGCCACAATGCTGTTACCTAGGCCTGGATCAGTGGGCCAGGCAGGTTGCAGGAGTTCCCAGTCTCCACCTGTCAAAGCAAATTCATGACTGGGTGGGTGGACGAGGGGTCTTTGGGCCTGTCCCAACTAGCTGGGAGGCACCAGAGGCAGGCTGTCAATACTGGGACTCATGCAGTCTGCTGTTCAATAGTACAATCTATCGGGTGGCTTACAAAGAGAAATTTCTCACACCTCTGGAGGATGAAGTCCAAGATCAGGGTGCAAGTATGGTCAAGCTCTTGTGGGGGCTCTTCCAGATTGCAGACTGCTAACTTGTATTCTCACAGTGGTGGCTGAACCAAGCTTCTTAGGGACTCTTATAAGGGCATTAACTCCATCATGAGGGTGGAGCCCTCATGACCTCACCCAACCCCTATCACCCCCATTAGAGCCTCATCTCCCAATACCGTTACTTTGGGGAGGGGACACATTCAGTCCACTAACACAGGCTCCATGAATGAGGGAATAAGGCAGTTTGAGATGTCCTGAAACTTACAATCTGGTGGTATTCGGCTCAGTATCAGTCAGGTAGAAGCCATGGACACAGCTGATTTAGTAGCTCCAGATAGAAAGATAAAGCACATGGGAATCCAATGCAGGCAGCAGAACCATGACTAGAGGGAGTAGAACTGAGGAGCTAAGACCAGCTAGGGGTGAAAAACCTAATCAGGCCACCACGACCACCTTACCACTGAAGACCCTTAACCACCATGGAAGGTTGAATGCCTGTGGCTGATGGCTTTGCCAACTGTTTTTACTGGCTGTATATGCTTATTAAATGCACTTAACCCCCAACAGAGAAAGTAAAATGTCCACGAGCCTGAGGGACATGGGTTAAATGACTCACCCAAGGTAGGGAGCACAGGTGCCTGGGAAGTAGCGTAACTTGGACTGGAATCCTAGACTCTGAATCCAGTCTGTGCTCTTAGAACCAACCGTTTTCAAGCCAGGATTCTCCCATGTCCCTCACACTAAGGTGAATTTACTGTAACACCCATTATTTCAGGAGTTGGAACCACTGTTTATTCTTACATTCTCGAAACAATCCTGTGAGGAGGGCACCTACCTGATGTTCAGAGAAGCTAGGGAGAGTCAAACCCAAGTAGTCATTCCCAAGCTGATACTCAACAACACAATGGGACCAGGAGACCATCTCAAAAAACCCAGTTCCAGCCATAATGGGATTTCACCTGGATTCCGCCCCGCCCCCCCCACCCCCAGCAGGCCTTATATATACCCAAACCAACCCCGAACTCCAAGCTTTGCACTCAAGGTCTCTACCCTTCTGGCAGTCCCTGCCCACCCCTCTAACTAAATTCTTTTCTCAAAGACTCCCATTTGGAACCTAATTATGCCCCCCCCCAAACAAAACTAAAACCAAAAGCCTCCCTCTTGATCTTCCTGTTTTTAATTTGTAACAAGCCTCTATGCCTTAATTTGTGTAAGGAAAAAGCACTATCAAGATCGATTTGTTTTCAGGTTTCATCTTTTTAATCAACTCCATGAAAGACATCCTAAACACTACATGAAACATAACAGGATATTTTTATCTTCCAGTATCAAAAACTGACGTACAAATATTTTTAAGAAACTTCTATATAACGAAGGCAGATATCTGGAGTAAAAAGTACCCCTAAGTAATTATGTTCTTCATTTCTTAGTTACAGTGGTAAATTGCTTTCTAATGACAACTGAAAACATTGCATACAGGTTTTTTAAATGCTCCTAGATGCACATTATCTTCAAAAAAATCAGTCTGGCCAAACATTTTTGATAATCCTGAGAGCCTGAATTAAAACAACTGGTAAAAAGAAAAATTACCCAGACACTACAGATGTCTCAGAATTTGTCTTTAAACGGGAAATTTTTAGAAAAAACATGGAGCTTTCTGAAAAGTCTTTAACAAGCTACCTTGGGAGCTCAATTAAAAAAAAAAAAAGCTTGATGTACTTAAAAAACCCCCAGATGTTTCAGTGCAGCTCCAAATATCTTTATAAACACAGCCATTTGGAAGGATGGTCCTGGATCAGAAGTTTTATTCCTTGTGCATCTGAGAATAGTAAAGAAAGGGAAGAATTGTGATGTCGGAAACAGGCTAACATGCTCACTTCCCGGGGTTGATTAAGGATGCTGAAAGGCTGAACAGGGACCCCTTCATCTCCTCCATGCTCAGTAAGAACAGAAGATTATAGGCAAGACAGGCTTAACTCTCCTCTGCCCGCCCCCTCCCCTCCCCACAATCAGACTAGCCTTGACAGGCACCCGAGAGTAAGGGAGACCTAGGAATGGTGTCAGATGGTCCCGTGAGGTGTGCACATGCAGGAGGAACAGTGAGAGGAACAGGACAGGGCTGGTGGACAGAGATCTGCCCAGCAGCAACATACATGTCTCACCTACATTAGGCGTGTATGCCTCATTTCAGTTGTCGTAATTGTCCCTGTAATTTCCTCCTGAGTAGCGGTCATAACCACCCTGGCTTCTGAGAAAAAACACAGTCATATCAGAAATGTATTATATACACTCCCTGATAATATTAAAGATCATGTATGCTTACATATCCTGTCATTTTTTATGTACTAGAATACAAACTTTAATGCATAAAATGGAATATATTAAACACGTGAACAGCATGTAGAAATCAGTCATACGGCACATAACATGCATAGCATATTAAGTCGTATCAAATACTAATATAATACAGACACCTCATTAACCAACACAGTAAAATTAATATATACCTCTCACCATCTACTGAACACTGAAACTGTATGATCTTATGATTTATTAGTGTTGTATGTAACCCAGAATACTGTCATGTACTTGCTTTATAGTTCGCTATTTGTAAAAGCGAAAACTAACTAGCGGCACCAAAACAAGATATGAATGAATGCTCAAGAAGCTGAGCTCTTAAGAAGCACCACCAGAGCCACCCCAATCCCTGGGCTACCCACCTGCCGCCATAGTCTCTGGACCTTCCATATCCATATCCGTATCCATATCCTCCAGGTCGACTGTCATACCTGCCACCTCCATAGCCCTGGTCTCCACCACCTATAACACATAAATATTTTAATGGCAATTATCTAGACAAAGGCCACTAACAGGTGACTCTCCTCCATACCCCATGATCAAGCTTAACCACTACACTTACCTCTAGGGTAGCCACGACCACGCCCATAGGACCCAAAGGCACCCCCTCCTCTTGTTCCTCGGGCTGACTTGCCCGCGTGGTCCACACGGATCTGGCGACCATCCAGAGACTAGGTGTGGGGAGACACAAGGAGGATGGATGGGTTGGTGGTCAGACAGGGCAGTGCTGAGGGAAGAGTGGGCAGGGCAGGCGAGCAAATGAGCCCAGAAACTCCTGCTGGGCACCAGGTTCTGGGTGCCACATTCCAGAACAAGCTCCTCTGACCAAAATGGCTTTATTGGGAGCTACAGAATCCCACAACATGACCTGAATCCACCGTGTTCCCCCTGCTACTACTTACATCTTGACTGAACTCAGGTGAGTTCTCCTCCCCACTCCTCTAAGCTGCCCGACTATTAGGGCTAGTTAGACACCTCTCTTGGTTTGAGGCTTCAGAGTCCATCCCAGAAGACTCACGAGGTCCTCTCCGGGCCAGGCCCGCAGGTCTGCAGACTCTACTACCTAAGCCCAGGGCAGGTCAACCATCCACAGGTGGCTTCTCGGCCTCATGCAGGACCAGTCGTCGCCTCCCAGGCAGCCCGGCTCTGTCTGCCGCTGCCCTCCACCCCCTAGAACAGAAGGCAGTCACGCTCCTGTGAGTGGGCACTGCGGGGCTTGGTGGCCACGCTGCCCCTAGCAGACACAGAGAAAAACAGAAAGAATGGTGGAAGTGACAGATAGGGGCAGGACCCCTATAAAGTTAGGAGGCCTCACCTCTCCATTCATGGCTCTCATTGCATCTGATGCATGCTCTGGATTGGCAAAGGTGACGAAGCCAAAACCCCGGGATCGCTGAGTCTCCCGGTCCTTGACAACGACCACTGGGGAAAGGGAGAGAGGAGGAGGAGGAAGGTAAGAAGAGTGGCAAAGAGTGTTAGCTAAACTATGTACCCTTATCCCACCAATCTTCAATGGAAGGTTATTGGGTTCTCCTCAGTCTTAGGCCGAGAAACAAAAGGAGGAAAGGGATACATGAAGGCCTGGGGTCCTGAGCCTTTTCTGCATGTTTCTTGAAATGGATGTGCCCCAGACTTTTTCCCACAACCCCCTCATTATGGTTATGGCCCAAGACTCACCCTCAGAAATAGGCCCAAAGCTGCTGAAGTGGTCTTCCAGAGCCTGCTCGTCAGTGTTGAAATTGAGCCCTCCCACGAAGAGCTTCCCTTCTTCAGAGGACATGGCAGTAAATGCGAGTCCTGCGGAGAAAAGTACGGAAAAGAATGGGAGAGAAGCGGAGATGGGAGACAGAAGAGATCGGAGTGAGAAAGAATGAAGATAGGGAATGAAGAGAGAACAGGGAACTAAACAAAAGGGATAAAATAAGGAATAACTAAGGATGGACAAGAGAAAAAAGGCAAAAAAGAGGAAATCTGCAGGAACCGCTCAGTGAGGTAGCCATTTGAGGGCCGCCCTGACGCATGCCCACAACATCCCCTGCCACCACGCCCGTCATTTTGTATGGCCGCGCATGCCCATTACACCCTTGCGTTCCCTCAGCACCCGCAGAACAAGATGGCGGCGATCACGTGAAAAAAGGGGTCCACCCATCCCCCCGCAGATCTCCGCTGTCGCGTGGTCACTGCTGCCACCAAAGCCGCCAGACCCTCCCGGCACTTCCCGCACTCGGACAGAGCACGGCCAGCCTCGCGGCAATCAACAAGTGTCACTTCCGAGTACGAGACCCGCCCCCCCCGGAAAAGCCCAAGCCTACGTGTCAGAAGCCGCTATTCCCCATGGCGCGGCGCAAGTCAGTGAGACTAGGAGTGGCCGCTCCGCAAGACCAACATTGCTTACCTGGAAGTCAAGAAGTAAGAAGGCAGGAGAAGCAGCTACCGCCAAAGAGCCGAGAGACTGAGAAGGCTGGCGCGCGGGAAGACGCCTGATAAAGCCTACGTAGCGGACACGTCACGAAACGTCCCCCGAGCGTGAGCTCTCATTGGCTGAGGCCAGTGAGGTGGGTGGGAGGAATGCGCTTAGCACGCTTCCGGGAATGGAGGCGAGATTTGTGTGGTTGGTAGACTCTGACGTCAGCATCGCGCCACTGGCCCCAGCCGTCTTCATCCCTTCTGCGCATGAACCTTTTCTCTGTCACACCCCTTTCCGTCCCTGACTTCACCCTCACCATCTTTGACGTCATTTCCCCCGTTGGTTCTGATACCTTCCTCCAGGTCCCTGATGCCATAATTGCCGTCCTCCGATTGTTTCCTTCACCGTTTAGTCCTCTAAACTCTTACCCCTTGAGAGCCCATGTTTTATCCACCTACTGTCTGTGACGTCATCACCCTTCACGGTCCTTAACATCAGACCCTTCGTTTGTTAGTGCCTTATCCTGACCCCTATGTTTTCTTCTCTGTGCCGAACATTTCACTACCTGTTTCTGGACTCTTTTCCCTGCCGTCATTCCTTCTCGTTTCTGACTTCAGCCCTCATCCTTATCTGACAGCCTCTTGAAGCCAGTCTCTTGAATTCCCCTCCAGTAGACTGCCTGAGGTGCATCTGCAAAATAGGATGCTCCAATCTTAAGAGGGAGTGCATCCCAATCCGACAGAATGATTTGTTGTTACTCAGAATTGCTGAACCCTCGATTCACAGAAGGGACTTTCACAATACAAAATGGACTTATTCAAAGGGTAAGGAGTGTCTGAACCCACTGCCCACAATTTGGTCTTGTCCAGCCTCTGAGCTACCTTTACAATGAATGGATTTGACAGACCTGTTGTTTCTGAGCTCCCCATCAAGGATGAATGGGTTAGTTTGCGCTCAGAGACTCTAAATTTCTTATCCATAGAATGGACTTGTTCAGCCTGCTAAGGGTCATCACCCCAGAAAAAGACGCAATTTGTTAACTTTCAGAATACAGTATGGTATGCATCCACAAAATTTGGCTTTTGCCATATCCAAACCTCATACGCCCAGGATGGACGTGAATAGATTTCACATTATCCACACACGTACTGGTTTTTCTTAGCCTTCTGAGAATCTGAGCCCCCATGCAAAAAATGAGGTACTTGTTTACCTCTCAGAGTGTTTGACCTCTGATCATATTCCACAGTTCGTGACACATTGTTATGGTTGTTCTATGCAAAGCCTCTCGTTTTATTTATTCTCTTTTATTCCTGCACCCAACTATCATTCTCTTCCTCCCGCAGTTAACCATTTAATTGAGTTTAATGTGTATTTTGGTGCGATTTCATATAAAATCTGTATTTTTGTGTATGCTTTTAATTAAAGTAAGTGGTAGTGTCATTCTTTTCCTTTTCTCCGACCAGCATTATGTTTTTAAGACCCATCTGTGTTGTTACGGGTACATCTAATCTGTCTGTTGCTTCTAATGGTTGCAGTAAACTCCGATGTGTCCATCCACTCCATTTTACCCCTAGGAGCTCCCAATAAGGGACACTTGGGTTCCTTCCAACACCTCATTTCAATAAATAATGCCTTGTAAATGCTCCCTTATGGGCACTGTGGAAAATTCTTTAGAATGTGTACTCAGAAGAATTGCTGGGTCATAGGGTATGTACCTACTTAAATTTCTGTAAGCAGTGCCGGGGTGGGGCAATGTATGAAAGTGTCTACATTCCCCCATCCCTGCCAACATTTAGCATTATTCAGCTTTCTAAAATCTTTCAGTCCAACAGGTGTAGTCATATTTCATTAGTTTTAAAAATGATTGACAATTATTTTGAGTACTCCTCATATACTTGTTCGGTATTTGATTTCCTCATGTAAATTGCTTGTTCATATCCATATTACTGTTGGGCCAATTCTCATATTCCTCTTCTTGTTGATCTTCGGGAGTCCCTCACATAGTCTAATTACGAATCTCTTTGGTGTTGGAAATTGCAAATACCCTTTTCCACTCTGACATGTATGGTATTAACTGTAAGTAGTATTCTTAGTTGAATAAAGATCCTTAATTTTGATGTAATTAATTTCCCCCCTTATGGTCTGTGCTTTTAAATTCTTCTTTCCCCAGGTCATATAGATGTTCAGTATTTTCTTCTATTAACTTTATAATTTTTTCTCACATTTAGGTTTTTAACCCATCTAGAGTCCATCCTTATTTGTGGTGTGAGAGAGGGATCTGGTTTTATTTTTTTCCATATCATGAGCCAGATGTTCCATCACTATCTGCTAAGCAATCTGTCCCATCGTTTTGTTTATGTGGTACCACTTCTTATCATATATTAAGTTCCATGGATATAGGGCTCTGTCTCTGAGCCCTTTTTTTCTATTCCATTGGGCTATTTGAGCCAATATCAGTTTTTTTCTTTAATTAGTAAGGCCTTTAGTATGTCTTAATATCTAGTGGGACAAATTCCTATCACAGCTTTTTTTTTTTCAAAGTAGTTGTATCATTTAATTATTTATTTATTTTTATTGAAATATAGTTGATTTACAATGTTGTGCCATCAAAACTACTTTTTGAAGGTTATCTTAGCTATCGATAATCCTTTATTATTCTAAATTCTAATGTAGGTTTATTAGAATTCTAAAAAAAAAACTAATGTAAGTTTTGTTGGGATTGCATTGAATTAATAGATTTGGGGCAAAATAACATCTTAATAATATTACCTGTGGAGCTTCTTTTTGTGCAATTTATTTTTATTTATTTTGGGGGGGAGGTAATGAGGGTTATTTATTTATTTATTTATTTAATGGAGGTACTGGGATTGAACCCAGGACCTCCTTCATGCTGAGCATGCGCTCTACCACTGAGTTATACCCTCCTTCCCCCTGTGGAGCTTTTAAGATAGGTTCACAAATTCTTTGATACTGCCCCCTTCAAGAGGTGGAGCCTAGTTCCTTTGCGCTTGAGTGTGGGCTGGACTTGGTGATTCACTTGTAATGCACAGAATGAACATGTCACTTCCAAGACTAGGTCATAAAAGTCACTTCGACATCCTGCCCTCACACAGATTGCGCTATAGGACGATAGCTGGTATGTCATGAAGCAGCCCTATGGAGGAACTAAGGCCTCCTGCCAACAGCTATGTGAGTGGGCTTTCTTGGAAGTGGAGTCAAGTCTTCAGATAACTGCAGCCCCCATCCACATCCTGACTGCAATCTTGTGAGAGACTCTGGACCAGAACCACCCAGCTACTCCCAGAATTCTGACCCTTTGAAACTGTGAGATAATAAATGTTTATTGTTTTAAGCCAATAAGTGTGGGAGTAATTTGTTGCCAATACATAACTAATACATCACTAAAATCTTCCCAGCAAAGAGCATGAGATGGCTTTCCTTTTATTCAGATCACCTATTTGTTACTGATTTTTTTCTTACAGAGGTCTTTTGTATTGGATAAATTCTTTCCTAGCTGCTTTATTTTCTTGGTTATTGCTAGTGTAGAGAAATGTTTTGATTTTTATAGGTTGGTCTGGAAAGCTCTTATTGGTCCTAATGGTTTTTCTGGTCATTCTGTTAGTTCTTTAAGGTAGTCAATCATATCATTTGCAAATGGGCTATTATCCATTCCTTCCAAAACTTACATATCATTTCTTTTCCTTTCCTTACAGCATTGGTCAGTTATGTATTAAATAGCAATATTGAGAGTGAATGTCTTTGCCTGTTCTTGATCTTAAAGGGAAAATGTGTTTAAATTTTCCCTATTAGGCATTCTTTTGTTTGTTGTTTTGGTTTAATTTTTTCTATTAGGCATGTTTGCTGTTTTTTGCCACGTTATAACCTTTATCAAGTTAAGGAAGTCCTCTTGTACTCAACTTTGTTTGCTAAGGGTTCTTTTTTTAAATATCATGAACGGGTACTGAACTTTAGCAAATATTTTTTCTGCTTTGAGATTATCACGATTTTTCCTTCTTATTAATGTGGTAGTTCACTCATTAATTTTATAATTTGGATTATGCTTGCATTCCTGGGATAAGCCCTACTTGTGATTTTTAAAAGATATGCTGTTGAATTCAGGTAGCTAATGTTTTATTAGAATTTTTGCATCTATATTAATGAGTAAGATGGGTCTAGAACTTTATTATCTTGCATCTTCCTTATCTCATTTTAGAATAAAAATTATGCTAGCCTCAAAAAAATGAGCTAGGCAGCTTTTGCTTTTATTTTCTGGAAAAATTTGTGTATTTGGGAATTAACAGCTCCTTGTAAGTTTGATAGAATGACATCTGCAAAAGCATCTGGGTCTGAAGCTTTTTGTTACAATGAGATGGGGTGTCTTTAACTATCATTTCAATTTTTCTTAAAACTTACGTTCAAGTTTTCAATTTCTTTTTGCATCAACTTGAGCACATTTAAATTTTTCCAGAAACTTAAGCCTTTCACCTGGGTTTTCAAATGTATTAGCTTAGAATATTTAGCCTCTTTTTGTGTCTGTAATTTCCCTTTTTTTTTGCTCTGTATTTTGCATTCTTTTAAAGCAGTCTTTGGCCAAGGTCTATCAATATTTTCAAAGAACCTAGCAGCTTTTCATTTTGTTATTCTTTATCATTACTTTAAAAATTCACTTTGGCAATTATTTCCGTCCTTATAATATTTCCTCCATGACTCATGGAGTCATGGGTTTGTTCTCTGCTCTTTCCAACTTCTTAAGATGAATGTTTAAATCATTTATTTTTCAACCTTTCTTCTTTTCTGATAAATGTGTTTAAAGCTATATATTTTCTTTTATTAACTGATTTTGCTGTGTCCCACAAATTTTGCATATAGTGTTTTTATTATTTAGATCTAAATATTTGTAAAGTTCCTTCATGACTTCTTTCATCCAGGGGCTATTTAGTAATGCTAGTTCCCCCAAAATGGGGTTTTTTTAAAAAGCTTTTTGTTATTGCTAATTTTATTGTATTGTGCTCAGCATGCTTAACATTGATACTTCTGAATTTATTGAGGCTTTCTCGGTGCCCTAACATGGTCTATTTTTGTAATTGTTAAGTGTAAGCATAAAGAGTCTTCTCCAGTTGCTAAGTGGAGGGTTATATCGGAATGTGTCATGAAATTATATATCAAGCTTAAAAATTGTTCAGGGCCCCTTAGGAGTGTATGTGTTCATGGTAGACTCATATTCCTTGTCAGTGAGTGTATGTCCTTTGTCTTTTGTGATCTTAAATTTTGTTTTGTTAGCTATTAGGATGGCTATCTCAGCTTTCTTTGGTTATTGCTCTGCTGTATTTTTTCTGCATCCTTTCCTCTTCAGCATTCCCAAATGTTTGCATTTGTGTATACTGCTGGAACTTTTTTTTTTTAAATCTATTGAGGGTCTCTGTGTTCTAAGTATTTTTCATAATTACTATTAAAACTTCTGGTGTCTCATTTTATATTTTTCATTTACAGTATTTTTCTGTTCCTTTTTTTCAACTATCATACTTATACCTAATATTCTCTTTGGGTCCTTTTTGTATCTCTTGTTCTTGTTTTTTTTTTAATTAGGTTTTTATTTTGTTTTGTTTCTGAGGGGGGAGGTAATTAGGTTTATTTTTTATTTAACAGAGGTACTGGGGATTGAACCTAGGACCTTGTGCATACTAAACATGCACTACCACTGAGCTCTACCCTCACTCCTTCTTGTTCTTGTTTTATATTTTACCTCTTATTTATTATACTTACTTAAAATTCTTCATTGATCTATCCCAATACTCCTGCTTCGGATATTGTGTGTCACCCAGTGTGTTAGCCAATCTCTGACATAGCCCCTGATGACCCCTGCCTCCTGGTATTCACATTCTAAGTAATTCTCTTCCATGCTGTGCTAGGGTTGGCCTATGTGACCAAGAAAATACAGCAGAAGTGATAGTATGTCATTGGCCACAGTCTCTTGCCTGCCTGCTGGAACCATTTATTATGAGAAGCCCCACGGAGAGGCTTAGGTGGCGAAAACCTGAAGCTTCCTACCACCAGCCCTGTGCATGGGCTGTGTTAGAAGTGGGTCCTTCAGCCAGGTCATGTCTTCAGCTGACCACAGTCCTGGCTGACTTGACTGAAACCGCAGAAGAGACCCTAAGCCAAAACCCCCAACTAAGCTGCTCCCAGATTCCTGACCCTCAGAAACTGAGAAAATAAATATTTGTTGTTTTAAGCTGCTAGGTTTGGGGGTAATTTGTTATAGAGCAATAGATAACACATCCAGTTTATTTATTTTTGTGGAGGAAGGAGGGAATTAGGTTTATTTATTCTAATGGAGGTACTGGGGATTGAACCTAGGACCTCGTACATGCTAAGCACGTGCTTTACGACTGAGCGATACCCTCCCCACTTACGTCCAGCTTTTTCTTCACTGGAGGTAATTATACTGCCCCGGTGTCTAGCTGTTTGGGCAGTGAGCTCATATTCCCGACATGAGCAGCTGTTCTCACTGGTAAAATGTGTGGATGGAAGGCCGAAGGCCAGACCTGACTCTGCTCAATCACCTGAAGTCCAAGGGGTAAAGGGATGTGTGGGGAGATAAGCCAGGGGGTGGACAGGCCCAGGCACCACACAAGCGGAGCTCTCTCCCATCTAGTATCACACCGCCTGATGATTCCTCTGGTAGCGGTTTTCTCTTTAAACCCTAAGAGGAGGTCATCTCCCAGGTGTGACCACGGGCCCTGGTGTCTGGAGGGGACAGTGGACGAGTGATTGCCTCTGGCTGCTCATTTCCTCCCCTCAGCAGGGTTCCTGATGCCCTAATACTAGCCCCCGATGCCTGTCCCAGTGGTTTGGATGATTTCTGCAGTGAGCGGGCTAAAGAGGCAACATGGGGGAGAGGTAACAGCCAGAACTTCTATCTCTAAGCCATCATGTATCTGCTACCTCCAGCCATCTGCCACTCAAAACACAGGCCAGCTAAAGACAGCCTTCCATCTCCCCTTAGGTCTTCATAGCTGTGCTGCAGTCTCTGGAACTCATGTTTTCCTCTGTAGTTTCTCCAGAGTTGTTTTGGGGCAAGGGAGTCAGTGGCTTGTGTTGTTTGCCATCTTGGCAAGAACCAGAAGTCCCAGGTAACCTTGGGGACTAACAGATATTTCTGTCCTTCAGGGTATCTGAGCCTCCTGTTCACAGAAGGGACCCCTCTGGCCCTCAGAGGTCCCAAACCACCAAATAGTCTGACCTCTCAAGTATATGAGCTCGTTAATCACAGCATGCACCCAGAGGGTGTCAGCTGGTTACTGACAAAGGGGGACATTTCAGGTCCACAGCTTGGATGGTGCTTGGGGACCAGGGTTTCTGAGCTCCTTATCTGCTCTTGTTAGACCACCCCCCCCCCCAGTCTCAGAGCACCCTTGGCACAGAACGGTCATGTCCTGCTCTTCTGATGACCGAGCCCTCATCTGAGGAATGGTCAGCTTCCCCTCCAATACTGGGAGCCTTTGAAGGGTTATCTCCAGCTTTGTATGGGATTCTTGGGAGAGACAGATGAAAGGATGGCTGCCCTGATGCCCCTCAACTGTCAGCACTGCCTGGCACAGCACAGCTTCTGGCCAGAATCTGGCATAATGAGGCCACAACCTGAAGGAGCCCAGTGATGTCACCAATCGTCGGTCACATCCTTTGTGGAGGAGAGCACCAGGCCTGTGAGAGAATCTGCCTTGTGAGAAGGTAAGTGGAAAAAAGGAACTTTTTTTGATCATTACCCTCCAAATATGTAGGTGACTTCTTTTAAGGCCTGAGCTTTATCAGTGCTTGATTAGTTTGTCTGCAGTCGTGGCATAGAGAAGGCAAAGAAATGGTTAACACAGGTATCCATGAGTTGGAAACCCAGTTTAGGGCATAGAGCCCTAGGCATGGCAAGGCCACAGTCCCTTAAGCTGGCCCCAAAGCAAGTGACAAGAGTAGGAGCCTTAGACCCTTGCACAGGACCGCTGACATGAGTGCATAAGACTCTAGGGGAGGGAGGGTCTGGATCCTAGAAATGGGGACATGTGGAATGCCAGAGGTGGCTGGCTCAGTGTTTTTCTCTAAGTGGCCCATACTTCCCAGTCTTTGTAATGAATCTTGTCCTTTCTGAGTCAGGAACTCTCTTTCATCCCTCATTCGGGGCCTGTTCTAAAAACATACATTCACAGCCATAGTCCAGACCCTCATAGGCAGACAAATGTACCACAAAACAGCCTCAGGCCTCCTCAAGCTGTCCTCGACCTGGGCTCATCTTCTAGAACCGATTTCTCAGCATCCGCCCTCCTGCCCCTGGGGACGCAAACTGCCCTTCACATGAAGTGGGAGGTATTTCAGCTCCACCAGGTGAAGAGCCCCCGGGGATGCCACCTATAACCAAAACCAGGGAGAAGATGGAGAAATACACAGACCACGGTGACCTTCATGTGTGCAAAGTATAGTTGTTAAAAATAAAACAACAAAAACAGAAAAAAGAGGCCGTGGCCTCCATGGGGCAGTGCCAAAACAGAGCCCCATACTCTCAGAGCTGGGGAGAGAGGGCACCGTGTTCCCACAGGCCTCGGGCTGGCAGGCAGGGAGGTGGGGTCTCACATGTAGGCCCTGATGGCAAGGAACGAAGATCTGGTGGGGCTAATGGTGGCCTGGAGGGAGCCTGATCACGATGGGGCCGTGGCCTCGGCCCCCTCCTCTGAGTCCCATACCTCTGACTGCAGGTAATCAGCGAAGAGAGCCTTAGCCCGGCGCAGAACGCGCCCCAGGTGGTGTTTTCGCACTAGGCGGTCAAAGTGCATGGCCAGCTCGTTGTAATCCAGCCCGTTGCGCATGATGTGGTCGCGGTGCTCCAGCAGGATGGCAAGGCAGAGGAAGAGCATGAACGGGTTCCCGCGGCCAAACTCCTGGGGCGGGGGCAGGCCCAGTGGGGGTGGGGGGAGCAGGGGCTTCCCAGGGTCTTGCGGGGAGCCCACCTCCGGCATCAAGGGGGATCCTGCAGCCACGTCACCCGCAGGAGAGGCGTCCTGGGTGGACGGCGGAGACGAGGAGGATGGGGAATCAGGGTGGGAGGAGGAGGAAAGCAGCGGGTCTGAGGAGTTCAGCAAGGGCTCCGAGAGGGACTTGGAGCTGATGAGGGCAGCGGGGTGGGGCAGTTGGACCAGGGCGTCCCTCCTGGGGCCTGTGTTATCCCTGAGTTGCTGGAGGTCATCCAGACTGGCTTGTCTCAGGAGACGCCCCCCACCGCCAGGCCCCTGGCTGGTGGCAGCCAAGTGGTCAACAGCATCTTCAAAGGCACCACCTCCTCCACCTGCAGGCCTCAGCATGTGCCGCTGCCGCACGGGCCGTCCCCTGTGGCCCCCGAAGCTGGTGTCTGTCACCAGGCTGGGGGGCCCGACGAGCTCCACCTCGTGCTCAGGAGGATCAGGGGGCAGCGAGCTCCAGGTGACCTCTAGCATGCGGAGGGCATCGTCGAAGGCAAACTCACGCTTGAGCTCGAGCAGCAGCCAGCGGTAGCAGAAGAACAGGTCGTCGGCACCGGCTTCCTGCAAGTACTGGTAGAAGTCAGGGTCGGCGTGCCGCAGCAGCAGCTTGAGGTGAGCGAACTTGGTGGCCATGGCGCGGCCATCAGGGTGGAAGTTTGCGGCCAGGCGCTTCATGATGCCACAAAAGCAGATGAAGGCGTGGCCCTCATGGTCCATGACGGCGAGGATGGGCGAGGCCAGGTCACTCATGCCCTGGCAGTAGGACACCTGTGGGTGGGTGACGGCGTACGTGGTGAGCAGGTCGTGCAGGGCCCGCAGGTGCGGGCCGTCCTCAGGCCCCGCATAGTAGGGGTGGGCCCGGTCGGTACGCAGCACATCCTTGAGGACCGTGCTGCGGATGAACTCCAGGTCCTCGGGGCTGGCGCGCTGGGCCCACTCGCTCTTGAGCTGCTCGTACTCGCGACTCTTGCGTTTCATGTAGTCCATCCGCTCTCGGCCTGTCAGCCCGTCTGGGTACACATTCAGCAGGTACCGCCACACCACCTGGCCAGGGATGAGACAGGTGAGGCTGAGGTTCTACAGACGAGGTGCCACACCCCGGCGTGGATCTGTCACCACCCCGCCCTCAGGTCTCCACCCTTCTTTGGGAAAGGCTGCCTTCCCACCTCTGACTCCTAGTCCCTCCTGAAGGCGAGCCTGCCGCCCTGGAATATTTCCACTCCATCCCATGATAGTGTGGCCCACTGCCTATGTCTCCAGGAGTGATGGGTCCAGTGGCCAAGAAAACCCACCTTTCGCAGGGAGGGCTCGACACCACCATGATAGATCCGCAGGCGCAACTCCTCGGGGCGGGAGAGCTGGCCCTCGTGGTTCAGGTATGTGTGAAACTCCGCATCACTCAGGGGTGGCTTGAAGGGCTTGACGTCTTCCCCGTATGACCAGCTCAGCACCTGTTGGACCTTAGATAAGGTGCGGCCCACCTGTGAAGGAAGGAGGGTGGGAGGCCCCCAGTCAGCTGGGCAGGCACCAACCAGCATGCTCGGATTAGGGGTGCCAAGCAGGCCCTGCCCTCCAACCGCACTGGGTCCCGGAGCTCCCTGAAACCACCTGAGAGAGGATGGACTGTGTGAAGGGCAGGGCAGCTGTCGTCAGCGATGACCGTTTCTCAGCCAGCAGCACGTCGGAACCAATGACATCCTTGGGGCTGATTATGTCCCAGTCTTCCAGCAGGGGGCCTGGGCACACAGGATGACGTGGTATGAGAACCCCAGACCTCAGGGCCGGGTTCCTCTCCCACCAAAGCCAGGCCACCCACAGGGCAATGAGCCACTCCACTCTCTCTTGCCGTGTCATCCAAATCATGCAAAGATAAAACCCTGAATAATTCTCTTGTGGTAACTGTCTCACAAGATGGCTGGGAGACTCTATCGGTAATAGCTTAATGATATAAAGTAGTATTTATTGAGCACTTACTAGGTGTCAGGTACTGTGACAGGGCTTAACTTCAACATAAATAATAAGAACATTAGTCCACACTTCCGTAGGGCTAAGAGCCAGTAAGTGTTCCGAGCCCTTTGCAAATATTAACTCATTTAATATTATATTCACTTCCATCCTCTAAATTAGGTGCTACCATCACCGCCACTCTTTCTATGAGGAAACAGGCACAGGCAGGATTAGGTGGTTGCCCAAGGCCTCACAGCTAGTGAGTGTGAAAGAACTGAAATTTGAAGCCCAGGCCCGAAGCTCAGGAGCCTAAACTCTTAATCTTACATTCCTGCTAGTCCTCTTCCCACAACTGGGGGAGACCACCATTATCGTTCTCATTTTACAGACGAGGACCAAAAGGCTGGAACATTTAGTAAGTGGCCAAGATTCTCCAGCCAGGAAACAGTAGGGCTGGGGTCTGAATCTCATTTACCTTACTCCAGGGCCCAGATAAACGTCAGAAAAAAGTATCTGTGGAACAGGTAGGTCGTGTATGTTAGATGCAAGAAACAATGCTATGCTTGACTTGACCCAATTCTGGCCCCTGGAATATCAGCAGAAGCCTGTCCCTTCTCTCCCTTCTTTCCTCCCCCCTTGCATCCTTTCTTCCACGTCAAATGTGATGTGGCTGCAGCAGCAGTGGCCACCTGAGGGTAAGTTCGAGAGACTTAAGAGATGTCAGCCCTGGTGCCACAGAGCTGCTAAGCTGACAACAGCAAAGACCGGTGGCTTTCAAATGCTACGATGTGAAACAAATCAACTGCGATTTGTTTAAGCCATTGTCATTTGCAGGCAAATGCTGCCCCTAAGCAGCATTTCCATGAAGTCCACTGAACTTTCTCCTACAGAGCATCAACAAGTGGATGTCACTGTCTCTCCTTGGAGGTCTCAAAGGGCACTGAAAACCTAAGGGGTCCAAAAGGGGAACCTGAGATCCACTCTAGACATGCCCTCCTCCTCTGCTCATGTGAGTGAACAGCATCTCTATCTGTTCAGTTGCTTCAGCCCAAAACCTGAGAGACATCCTTGCCACCTCCCACTCTCCCAACACCCAGCGCCAAACTGTCGCTAAGCCCCGTGGCTCCTGCCTGCGGAACACACTTCAATTCCACCTCTCTTGTCTCAAGCCACCTCCTGACCAGTGCCTGCTTCCCCTTTGTCCCTCTCCACTCTCTCCAACAGCTAGCTGCAGAGTGGTCTTTTCTAAAACATGAAAGCCCTTAAAAGGAAGAAGATCGCACCACTCAGAGGGTAAAATGAAGGTCACACCGATGGTTTGAAAGACCAAAGAGAAGAACCCCTTTCAAGGCACAGAGGTAAAGCCTGGTGATTTGAGTGAAAAAGTAGAGTGACCAGGAGGACAAGTCCAGGAGACCTAAGATGCAGACGCCAGCAAATGCAGGGGGAGATAAGGGATCAGGTGGAGACACGATGATCCAGGTATGAAGGAAAATGTCCTTGAGATGAAGAAATGGCTCACCAGGTCTTAGACAGAATGAATCCACAAATGGCCCATATCACAGGCCTCCCCCAACTCTACTCACCTGCTGGCGAAATGCCCAAATTCTAAGAATGAAGACCAACTCTTGCCAGCTTCCAAAGACAAAGAACAGGCTGCTTACAATGGAAAGAAGGTCAGACTGGCGACGGACTTCTGTTCCACAACTCTGGAAGCAAGACAGTGGCTTGCAGCACCCACGGAGCACTGACAAGAAAGGCCCGAGATCCAAGGGCCCCACCCCAGCTAAGCCAGCACATGTGTACCACAGCCGAGGAAAGAATTTTCTGGTCACCGGAGTACATCTAACCTGTGCACCTTACTGGAGGAGAACAAAGAAGTTCTCTCAGAAATGACTACGGAATGACTGCAAGGGCTTAAGGTGGGGGAAGGCAGAAAGGAAGGTGAATGGTGACAGGCCACAAGTGTTTAATATACCCAGTTAAACATAAAATGACAAAGACACAGTGACTGGGAGTTTGTAATATTAAGTGTTACATTACGATTCCTGAAACACATAAGCGACCTACTCTAAAGAAAAGATAAGTGATAGCCTGGAATTTAAAAAGAAAAAAAAATTACCGTCTAAGCAAAGCCATCTCGGAAGTTAAGGGTTAGGGAGGGACCAGAGGAAGAATGAGAATTAGAAGTGCTCCAGAGCTTCCATTTCAAGGGCCAGGGAGGGTGGGGGAGTCTGGAGGGGGAAAGTGGTCAAAAGATTTCACTGGCAATTCTGTTAAAACGCATAAATCCAGCTGAGGAGTTTTTCTGAGAGATGTACCTCAAACTAGGTGACAAAGAAAGGTTAAAAATGGAAGAAACGGGGGAGGGTGTAGCTCAAGCAGTACAGCGCGTGCCTAGCATGCACAAGGTCATGGGTTCAATCCCCAGCACCTCCTCTAAAAATAAATAAACCTAACTACCTCCCCCAGCCAAAAAAAAAAAATTAAAAAGAAAAAGTAGAAGAAACCTAAAGGTGTACCTGGCAAACACGGATAAACAAAGCCAAGAGCAGCCATGTGAACGTCAGGAAAAGCACAGGGCCAAATACATGACAGGAAAAGAGAGACGTTCTATATTGATTTAAAAAAGAAAGAAAGAAGCTTTTAATAAAATGGGTGAAGGATTTCTACAAGCACAAACTCATCTAGTGGCAAAACCAGCTCTGAACTGACAAGAGACTATATATAGTCCTTATGTAACCCACTAAGTGTGAATCCGCATGCATTTCCCTGAAGAAAGAGCAAAGTGTTTCATTATAGGGTGTGGCCCCAGGCCCTGCCTGCAGTATTACACAATATATGCTATACATACTACGTCTCCTTATCATAAAATTGTCAAACCTCCCAAACTTTAGATAGAGTCTGTGCAATGCCAAATAGAAATGTAATGAGGTTTTTCCTGGAACTGGATAAAATTATTTTAAGGCTCATATGAAAGAATTCATATTTAAGAATAGTTAAGAAAAAGAAGAGCCAAAAAAAAAAATAGTGGGAGGAAGGCACTAAATTTTCTGATTAAAATTTATCACAAAACCACTGAGATAAAAATATAGTGTTAGCATAGCATGAGACAAATAGAGCCAATTGGTGGAATGCAATAGAAAGCCCAGAAATAAATCCAAGTACATATGGAAACTCAGTATATGACAAAAGTGGCATTTCAAATCAGTGTACAAAAAGCTGGTTATTAAATAAATGATGCTGGCATAACTATCTGGAATTATTTTTAAAAGCTAAGTCTACTAATCACACTGTTGGCAGAGTAGAGAGTTATATGTAAAAAAAGAAAATAATAAGCATATTGGAAGAAAATATAGGAGAATATTTGTGTAAGCTTATGGATGGGGAAGATGTTCCGAAGTAAGAGGAGAAATTCAGAAACCATAAAGGAAAAGGTAGACACATGTATGAGACTGCATACAAATTTTAGTTTCTGATAGGACCGAAAAAAGATACCATAAGCAAAGCCATAAAACCAAAAGATACACTTGGAAAAAATATTTGCAATACCTATGACAGAAAGAGGATTCCTATCACAAATGCACAAATTGGTTGAAGGTCTAGGTTTGGTAATCTTCCAACTATAGAGGTGACAGAGACTGACTTCTTCCCAGAAAGAGGGACTGGGCCATCCAAGT
Organism: Camelus ferus; assembly: GCF_009834535.1. NCBI lineage: Eukaryota > Metazoa > Chordata > Mammalia > Artiodactyla > Camelidae > Camelus > Camelus ferus. The sequence continues at coordinate 43,065,390 of NC_045732.1, read as the reverse complement.
GGTCACTGCATGCCTGCTGCTTTCACAGTCATGAACACAACTGCAAGAATTCCATTAATAGTATTTTTAACAGCTCCACCGATGGGATACTTACTCATTTAGAGTATGATACCATTTATGTTAAACAAATACTGTTTGTGGATATATATAAATAGGAACGTACTTACGTATCTCTATATGTGGATTAATTTGTGTGTGCGTGTGTGAATAAAGGACCTGCAAGGTTACACATCAAACTGATCAAAGTGGTTCCTGCAGGGTGAAAGGGTGGCGGGGGGTCAAGATTAGGCACAGTGGTTCCAGGAGACCACAGCATTATTTGAAATATTTTCATTTCTAGTAATATATTTACTGGATAATTAAAAAATTCGTTTCAGGGGGAGGGTATAGCTCAAGTGGTATAGTGCATGCTTAGCATGCATGGGGTCCTGGGTTCAATCCCCAGTACCTCCATCAAAAAACTAAATAAATGAATAAAACTAATTACCTTCCCCTGCAAAAAAAAAATCGTTTCTTTTAAAAACGCAACTTCAATCAAATTCCCATCAGGATTTCAATGGAATGATAAGCTAACTCTATTAAATGAAAAGAACGGCAAGTTCACAAGAATAATCAAGAACATTTTTAAAAGGAAAACATTGAAACATATTTATTTTAAAGCTATGTGATGAAAACAACATGGAACTGGCTTAGGAGTTAACAAAGAGATCAGTTTAAGAGGATCAGGAATTCTGAAACAAACTCCTGTATTCCTGTCTTTGCAGGAATTTGGTAAATAAGAACTGACTCATCTGTAACTGGAAAGTTGATTCTCTTTAAAAAGGTACCTTTTAAATATCCTTTTGCCAAATGGTTGGATGTCTGTCTCCCTGTGTCATTTGCATTCCTCTCAGTTCTTATGCAGTTGGGGTTTTCTTTTTTAAAATTTTTTGGGGTAATTAGGTTTATTTATTTATTTATTTTATTTTTTAATGGAGGTACTGGGGATTGAACCCAGGACCTTGTGAATGCTAAGCATGCGCTCTACCACTGAGCTATAGCCTTGCCTCTGGGGGTTTTCTTCAAATATTTATTAGCCGAGGGGATTTTATTTCCTTACTGAAATAGTGCTATGTGTCTATTTCGCAGGGGAGGAAACCCTGGGCTTGGGGAATTAGTCAAGTGACTGACACATGGTAGTGCACAGGGCTTCTCAGTGTAGAGGATCCTGTGTCTCTGGTTACCTGTCTTTTTTCCATTTGTCTCTCTGCCTGTCTCTGTCACTAACTTTCTCTCTGACTCTTCTTTCTCTCTCTCTCTGCCTGTCTTTTTCTTACCAAGCTCCAAATTTTGCAGAGTCAGACATTAAGAGCGAGGACTCCGAAGCCACCACCTGGGGTTCAAATCCTGCTCCTCCACTACTGTCTGTGTGACACAGATAAGTACTGTCCCCTCCCTGAGCCTCAGTTTCTTCATCTGTAACACGGAGATAACAGTTGCCCTTTCCCTGTAGGATTGTTTTGACAATCCAATGAATAAATATGTGTTTCAGAATGGCCCCAAGTGTTCAATACGTATTAGCTACTTATGTGTTATTATTATGTCAATAAAATGTCTCAGTCACCCTAAATAGGCACTGTGAGTTCCCTGAGGCTGCGAACCATGTCTTCCACTCCATAACTTTTTATTTTAAAAAACTTCAAATCTACAGTTAAAGTTAAAAAGAAAAATACATTGAACAGCCGTACACCCTTCATCCAGCTCCCTTAACTGTTCAGTTTTGCCACATTTGCTTCATTTCACTCTCTCTGTATATATGCATTTATTTTTTGCTGAATTATTTGCAGATCTCATAACACTTTACCCCTGAATTCTTAACTGTGTTTTTCCCAAGAACAAGGATGTTTTCCTTCGAAAACCATGATACCATTATGATACCCAGGAAGTTTAACACTGATACTATATTATTATCTAATGTCTGCTCCATAATCAAATGTGGGGGACCATGTCTTAATTTATCTGTGGGCCCCTGGGACCAGCACAGTCAAGACTGAGGGAACAAATATGAGAAGATCAGAAGTGGCTGAGAGATCAAAGGAACAAACAAATGAGTGAGCAACAGCGCAAACAAATGAATATGAGTGTGAGATGACTGAATAAATAAATACAATTACCATTAGTATAATCAGCATTGTTATAGTTACGTATTATTATAACTCAAGCATAATACTCCAGCTCTATTGTTACACTGCATTCTATGACCATAACATACATTGCTAGATTATATGCTATAATCAATGATAATTATTGTTCTTAGAGCTAAAACTTTTTGAGCATTCACTATGCAGCTATGCACAGTTCCAGGCATTTTACATGAATTTCCCTGTTTAATCCTCATGATGGCCCTAAGATACCATTACTTCTACTTTACAGGTAAGGAAATTGAGGCCCAGTGGCCAAACCAGAATTTGGACCTAGGAGACCTGGCTCCCTAGCCCCCTGTGAGGGAGTGTATTGCAAGGGGTGGAGTCATCCTATGAGGAAAGAAAGGCAATCCCAGAGCAGTACCCCAGGGCACCAGGTACTCACTATCCTCAGTGGGCCGAATATCTACACGCAGCTGCAGGTAAGGTTTGGAGGCGGTGGCGAAGGCTGTGCTGAGGTCCCAGTCAGACAGGAGTGAGAGGTAAGCTTCCTGCCCTAGCCGATCCCGGCCCAGGTAGCTGATACCAAAGTTCTTCTTCCTGGACAGAAGAGACGTGGCAGCTTTCAGTGCCCCAGTGCCCTGGAGGCCTCAGGGATGGCTTCCAAAAGAAGCAGGGAAAGATGGATGGTTTTGAATACAACTTCCTCCTATGTGCTGGGTACTGCGCCAAGGATTTCAGGCAGTCTGAGGTCAGATCATTTACATCCACTTTGTTTCACAAACACAGAAACAGATACACACCTGCTTGTATCTGGAGAGCATATAGGAAACGGGTAATGTGGTCCTCTCTAGGGAGGGTAACAGAGTAGTTGAGGGATAGAGGTGGGAAGAAAGCAGCCTTCTTACTGCATAAAAAATAAAGCAATCTGTATGTCTGTTATTTTTCACAACAAAAAATGTTTATGCAAAAAAGTCAAATAACAACTAAGAATTTGTTCTTCAGATACACCTGTGCAACTATGCAAAGAAGTACGTTAATAGTTATAACTATGTAACCATGGAAACATATACCCATCACTTTTGTACTCTGAGTTTGTCACCATGTGCATATAGCCCTCCAAAACGACAACCACAACAAAATAAGCATCATACCTGCCCCCAAGAGACACCACTTTTCATCTGTCAGGTTGGCAAAATTTCCAGTGTTTTCTAACTAGTGTTAGTGACCAGGCTGTGAGGGAAACAAGAATTTTATATGCTGCTGGTGAGACAGTAAATTGGTAATACCTATCTGGAGAACATTTTGGAAGCATCCATTGAAATTTTAAAAAGCATACACCCTTTAACTCAGCAATATCACTGCTAGGAATTTCTCCTCTGACAAGATTTCCCCAAATATTCCAAGATATGCATGTGGCTGTTTGTTTATTGTGGGATTATTTATAATAATAAAACAAACAAACAAACACTCTACCAAATAACAATAAAAAAAACCCAAACAACTACTGTCGAGGCTGGGTGGTACAGAGGTTTTCCCCAGCATCCCATTACTCACCCGTTCAAGTCAAAGGCTCGGATAAGGATGTGCTGTAACACATCAAGCGAGGTGATCTGAGGGTCAACAGCAAAAGAACGAAACTCAGGTGGCAAGAAGCTCTCACATTTCTGGGAAGAGAAGACACAGGGTCAGCCATCAGGGGTCGCATCACCATGCTTGAAACGCAGTGAGAGGCTGGCGGCAAGGTCAGAGAAGTGGCAGGGGCCAAATGAAGGCAGGAGTTCTGGACTATGGTGAGGACTTTGGTTTTTGTTCTGAGTGAGGGGGTAGGCTTGGGAGGGTTCTGAATAGAGGAGGGATGTGGTCTGACTTAGGATTTAACAGGATCCTTCTGGCTGCTCTGTGAAGAACAGACTATAGGGGACAAAGGAGAAAGCAGTGGTCCAGTGAGGAGGAGGCTACTGCAATCGTCCAGGCACCCAATCCTTCTTCTGTATCCCTTCAACGATGGCTGGCAGGATCACCATGTCCAGTCTGGCCCTTATTAAACCAGTCATCCACAATGCAAGCAAGCCAGCATCTCTGTCTACAATACTCCCCTGCTTAAATCTCTTCAAAGGGAACCCCAGGGTCCCCACCAAGTGGAACTACGGGACCCCAGCCAGCCTCTCTCCAGTCAGCTTTTTTGAACTTTCCACTCTGGTACTACCAAACTGAGGGAAGTTACTCTAAACACATTCTGGCTCCTGGCCTTTGCTTATGCTGCTCCCCCTGTCTGGAACATCCTTTCCACTTTCCTCAACTGGCTCACTCATGGCTCAGGCACCATCTCCTTTCTGAACTCCCAAACCTCTATCTTAGAGCTCTCTCTATTACACTGAACTGATCTGTTTACATCTCCCCAGAAGTGACCCTCTTCTCATCACCACCAGAGCCACCACTCTAGTCCGAGCCACCTTCACTTCTTGCTGGAACTACTGCCAACAGCTTTCTTACTCAAGAGGATGCACCAAAGGTCCGTCACAATCTGCCCCTCTCTTACCTCTCTGATTCACCTCCTACCACTCTTCCCTGCACTCTCTGGGCGCTAACAATATGGGAGCCTAAGAGAGCATGCCAAGCTTGTCCCCACCTCTCAGCCTTTGCCCTTGCTGTTCCTTCTACCTAGAACACTCTTCCCCCGCTGATATGCACATGGCTGACTCCTTTTTATTTCTGTCTCTGCTCCTTCAATAGCTCTCTGGGGATTTCCCTGTACAACCTTGGCTAAAGCTAACTCCCTAGCTCAGAACCTTTTTGGTTATTTCCCCATGCCATCCACCAGTGTCTGAAGCTCATTTATATAGACGAGTATGTCTGCTCAATCAGGGTGGGGACGTGCACCAAAGTGCAGTCTCAACACGTATGTTAACTGATTTTGGCGCCACCTTTTCCGACAGCAACAGCCTCCCTCATTCATCAGGGCCCCACTCAACTATTAAAGCCCCTCCTCCAACCCTACAGCCCCTCCTCTCTACCTACAATCTCCATTCCATAGGCCCCTATCCCTCCATGTGCAGTCCCCACGCCCCATGCCCTGCCCCTGCATTCCAAGTCCAGCCTTCCCCCAACCCCCACCCACGCCACCATCACTCTGCCCTCAAGCCTCGCCTCTCACGCAACACCCTAAATCTCAGGTCCCGCCCTCCATCCTAGGACAGCCACCGCCTTCCCCTCCCCCGGGAGCCCCCGGCTGGCTGGCGGACGGGTCGCCAGCCTCACCTTGACTCGGACCCGCACCACCTCTCGCTCTTCCTCCTCAGCCGCCGCCGCCTGGGCTCCCCCGCCAGGCGGGGGCGCTCCGGAGCTGGCCAACTCCAAGGACCCAGAGGCCGTCGCCATCCCGCCGCCGCCACCCGCTTCAGAGTGACAGCTGACCGTTGCCCCCTACCCTTGCGCGCACCCCAGAGTGCAGGCGCCCGCGGCCCCACCTTGCGCCCGGGCGCAGGCGCAGAGGGCGCCGCGCGACCCTGCCCCCCCTCACCTGGCACAGGCTGGCCATTGCCTCTGCGCATGTGCACAGCGCGCTGTTGCCAGGCCCCCACTCCACCAAAGCCGGGCATTTTGCCTCACTTCGGCCAGTGTGCAGGCGCCTACTGAGGCCCCGCCTCCTCTCGGCCGCGTTTGGTTGTTTGGTCCTTTTGCTTCCGGATTCACCTAGGTGTGTGTTAAAGTGACAACCTATTCTGGCGGGAGAAGTGGGCGGGGAAAGGAAGCTGCTGCGCGATGACGTCAAGGCCTCACGCCCCGCCCCAAGTCGCCTTGCTTCTTTGCTTACAGATGATGTCATCTGTTTCAAATGCCTGTGGGCCTCACTTCAAATGAATCTGCTGAAGGGAGGAATAATCCTTTATCCAGAATCTTTAAAGAATAGTTTACACTTTGTGACAATTCATCGAGCTGTACGTTTATGATTTTTGCAGTTTCTGCCCTTACGTTATACTTCAATAAATAATTTACCCCTAAAAGCCGTTATTATACTCTCTGGAGGTCCTAGCTTTTTAAAATTTGCCTTTCTTTTATTTAATTCTTACAACACGTTGAGGTTGGTCCTATTATTAAACGGTGTGTGTCCACCAAATATCAGCTGAATACTGGACATACATTAGATTCCTTTGAGAAACTTTATGTATCGCAAAATGCAAAAAGGCATTCTCTTCACTTCATTGCACAACATCGTATGGTTTGGAAAGAATACAGGCTGCCTGTACAAATGTAATTTCTAACAAAGAAGTCCTGTAAGGTGCCTGGACTTCTGCTGTTGTTGCAGTGTTGTATGATGCTACCCTGAATGTTAACTTTTTAGAGAAGTAGAGAAGTCTGCAATTCTATTTTGATATCTTTTAAAATACTTTTTTGCCTTGGTATTAAGAGTAAATAGATTTCTATTTCCTGGAAGCTATAAATCCTGTGGAATTTTTTTTTTTTTTTGAAAGCCAGAAGAGGGTTCGTGGCGCATTTCTCTTGTCCCCTGTGCTGGAGCCAAAAACACTTCTTATGGCACTGCTGGATTTTCTGATGGAAACAAGGAGTTTGAAAGTCTGCTTCCCAGGGGGTGGGGGATATAGCTCGGTGGTAGAGCATGTTAACACGCAGGAGGTCCTGGGTTCAATCCCCAGTATTTCCATTAACAAAAATTAAAGAAAAAGAAAGTCTGCCTCTCGTTAAAATTAGCATAGGGTGGAAGGAGCAAAATATTAGCCTAGACCTTGAAGTTTATCCTGAGCACAGGTTTTAGATGCGGATATGATGTAGTCAGATGTCTCTGTCTTGGTTACAGAGCTCTGGAAGGAAAGATACTGGAAGAAAGGAGATCAAAAAGGAGGTCCCTGCCATAGTGTCAGGGAGAGGGGAGAATTTTCTCTTTCATTTGTTTATTCTTCCATTCAGCATATACAAAGTGCCAGATAGTTTACATATATTAATTCATTTAATCTGCATAAATCCCTATGAGGTAGGTATTACTATTATCAGCATTTTACAGATGAAAGCAGAGAATGAAGGTCAGGGGAAAATGTGCTCAATGTCAAAGGGATAGTAAGTGGCACAGAGAGTAGACAGCACCATGGACAGAAGGTGGGGCTGGGCCTGGAGTGTTTGAGGAAGAGCAAGGAGGCCAGCAAGCCTTAAGTAAATGAGGTAAGTGACAGATATGAGGTGAGAAAGTAATGCACGGCTTTGGCTTTAACAGTGAGGCATTTCTCCAAAGCCATACTGTAGGCTGGAGCAGAACTATGATTTAAACTGAAGTCTTGCTCTGCACAGGTCTCCTGGAGCCAGGTATCTGCAGCTTTATTATTCATTGTCACCTACTCCAAATTCCTTAAGTACCCATTTGTTTTATGACTGAAGGTCTATGAGGTTAATGACAGACTGTGGGATGAGGGGGTATCTGTGGGGTGAATGATGGGAGTCTATAGGTGGATGATAGGTGGTTTGTGGAGTAAGTGAGGGGATGTGAGGGAAGTGATGGATTCTGCAAGGTGAGTTATGAGGTGTTTCTGGGGTGAGTGATGGGGGAATCTGTATAGTCAGTGATGAGAGGCCTATGGGGTAAATGATAGCAGGTTTGTGGGGAGAGGGTCTATGGGTTGAGTCATGGAGTTGTACATGATGGGAGATCTGTTGGGGGGAGAGATGGGGTCTGTGGTGTGTGTGATGGAGGTCTGTGAGGTGAATGATGGGCAGTCTATGGAGTAAATAAAAGGCTGTGGGAAGAGGGATGGGTATCTTAGGAGTTAATGACAGAGTGTGTGGGGTGAGTTTTGTGGCGTCTCTGGAGTGAGTGATCGAGATCTTTAGGGTACTGATGGGAGTCCTTGGAGTGAGTAATGGGGGGTCTATGGAGATAGTAATGGGGTATCTATGGGGTGCCTGATCAGCACACAAGAAGTTGAGTAAACTGAAGAACCTGAAGATTTGGAAATTTTGCAGCCTGTCCGTATTACAAAAAATGAGAAAGTGTGTTGTGGAGAGAATACCAAAGGTGTGGATGGACGATCAAGCCTTAAAAGAGATTAAAAGCGGGGAGGGTATAGCTCAGTGGTAGAGTGCATGCCTAGCATGCACGAGGTCCTGGGCTCAATCTCTGGTACCTCCACCAAAAGTAATATATAAATAGATGAAACTAATTACCTCCCCCGGCCAAAATTTTTTTTTAAAAATAGCAAAAAAAAAAAAAAAAAAAGAGAGAGGGACATTAAAGGTGGGGGGAGGGTATAGCTCTGTGGTAGAGCTCGTGCTTAGCACGCATGAGGTCCTGGGTTCAATCCCCAGTACTGCTATCAAAAAATAAATAAACAAAATAAATAAACCTAATTACCCGCCCCCTCCGCCAAATATGCTCAATGCATTGCTTTCAACCTTCAGGTACATTTAAAGCAATGGGTCCAATGTCAATCTGAACAAACTAAAATAAATGCTAAATAAATAAATAACCTAATTACCCCTCCCCCGCAAAAAGAGATTAAAGGTGTGTCTCATGGATCTAATCAGCCATTAGGGGCATCTGTGCGATCAGTGATGGGGGTTTGTGAGGTTTATGTGATAACGATGGTGGGGGTCTATGGCTGAGAGAATGGTGGTCTGTGGAATTAGTGATGGAGGGGTCTATGGGGCCAGTCTTGGGGCATCTCTGGGGTTAGTAATTCAAGATCTCTCAGTATAGGGCCAAGATCTTTTATTTCCTGATTTAAAAAATTGCCACCATTGCCATACCTCCTAGGTTCTCTTGTACCTTTGTCCCAATGGCTGCTGACAGTTGCTCCACACAGCTCCTTCCTTTCCCATCTCTGGCCCTTTTGGTGCCCACCCATCAGCCTGAATTTGACAGATCAATTCAATTTGCCCTTCCAACCTGTGGGAGCAAGGATTGGACTCTTCTGGCAGGGGGAGAATTCCTCAACAGCCAGTGTTCAAGCCCACGTCATCACTTGTTAGTTCTGCTTGCTCTTGGCTTTTGTGGCTTTGGCATCCAGCATGCTCTGGGCATGAGCGAGATGCATCACTGAATCGAACACAAAGATTCCGGGCAGCACCAGCCACACGGCATTCATGAAGACAAAGTAAAACCAGAAGTAGAGTGGGTGGCCCAGCTCCCCATGCTGGAATCCATCACGGTACTCTGTCAGGAAATAGAGAATATCCCCATATATCTGACCTGTGGGAGGTAGAAGAGAAAGAGGGAAACCTTGTGAGGAGGAGGTGCAATTCCAAGCCATTTTCCAAGTCTTCAGAGCTTAGGATTCTCCAATTCAGAGAGCTAAGAACTCTGAAGTCACCCAGCTGAAAAGTTGAGAAATCAGGAAAGGGAGAATTTCAGAAATCGGAAGCTGAGAAATTCTGAACTCAGGATGGTTCATCGCTCCCGAATTTAAGGAAGCTCCAGATCCTTTAAGACAGCTCAGGATTCCAGGACTAAAGAGAACTCACGTTGGCAGAAAGCTAACAATGTAAGAACATTGAATCTCAGATGAAGGCAGCTCAGAATCCTGATCCTGGAGGACCCCGGGAGTTCTTGCCATCATGCGCCACCTCATGGAACCTTTACAGGAGGCTTTGTGATGGAGTGGGAGGAGAAATGAGAATTCAGGCCAAGAGGGGCATGGCTGTTCCAGAACCTCAGGGAGTTTGTTAAAATTCAGTCAGACTCAACCCTCAATGGGCACTATTGAGAGATCCCACCCGCAGGGATGCCCCCATGTCTGTGGATCCCCCATCAAGCCAGCAAACATCCAGCATGGGCCCTCTCCTCACCCACAGAGACCACAAGCTGTAGGACAAAGCGGTGGGGCTGCTGGCGGAGAAAGGCGATCACCACCCATAGGCTGAGTGGACCCCACAGCCAAGCTGTGATGGTCTCCATGCATATCGTGAAGTTATCATTCCTGCAGAAGAAAGGATAGGGGGTGGAAACTGGCATCACTGTGTAGGGCACCAGGCACCCCATTAGTGCTCCCGACTCACCACCGCCCGAAACCGATACAGGTCTCCCTTGACAGAGGCAAACACTTACAGGATGTAACGGCTGTCACCCTTGGCATACTCTTTCCCTGGAGAAGACAAAAGACAGATGTGAAGAATACTGGCAGGAAAAGGAACTCAGACTCATGACAGTCGAGGACCCATGTAAGAAGACAGGCTTTATAACCTCCCCATGCCTCAGTTTCCTCATCTGTGAAATGGGGTAGCTGTTTGGACTCGAGAGTTAATATACATATACAAGATAATGTGTGCAAACCTGACACAGAACAATAAGTGTTGCTGTGATTGTCGGGTATTCAATAAATGGTTGCGGCATGAAATGAGGCAGGTGTAAATGATGGAGAGGGTGAAGTAGCCAATGAGCGTGAAACAGAGCAAGCACAAGGGTGAACAGATGAATGAATGAAAGAGTGAGGAGAGAATCAGTCAGAAACAGACAGATCACCCAAGATAAAAATAGACAGGAGACTGGAATAGGTTCTTCACAAAAGAGGATTTCCAAATGGTCAGTAAACATGAAAGGTACTCAAACTTTCACTGGTCATCGAGGAAAAGCAAATTAAAACCATAATGATAGCACTCACATGCACGAGAAGGACTAACATTTAAGAAACACCCGACCATACCAAGTGTCAGTGAGGATGGGAAAACACTAGAACTCCCCTATACTGCTGCTGGGAATATGACATGGTGCAGCCATTCTTGAAAACGGTTTGGCAGCTTTTCATAAAGTTAAACATCCATCTACCATGTGACCCAGCCATTCCACTCCTCCCTGTTTATCCAGGAGAAATGAAAGCAGATTGCCACACAGAATGTTCTGGCAGCTTTCTTCATGAGGCCAAAAAGGAGTATTGTTTGTTAACAGCAAGAGATTGGGGTTGGGGGGGGGAGGATGCCTATCAATACTGGAGAAGTCAAATCATTCTGTAACATCTGCGCTTTCAAAACTCTTTATGAACTGAGGAGGAGTGACCTCATTTAAAAAAAAGCAAAGTTTAGAAGTGTATATAGCATGTTACCATTTACACAAAAGGGAAAAATAAAAATCATGACAGTTACATGGCATCTACTGTCTGCTAAACACTGTTCTAAGTGTCTTATATATATTTGGATATTACTTTGGTCCCTCTTATACAACTGTGAAAACTGAAGCTTATGTGTGTAATTTATGTGTAAAACCCTGAAAGGAAACATAAGCAATTAACAGTGGTAATAAATAATTGGGGAAACTTGGTGGACAGAAGGTAGATTTTCACTGCATACCTCTTTAAATGGTTTGTTTTTTGACCCATGTGAATATATATGAGACAAAAAAATTAAATAAATTTAAAAAATAAGTTAATGGAAAAGGAGTCGGTGAGGGGGTAAACTAAATCAATCCCTTCCCAGAAAATTCCCTCCCACAGCACATCATAGAACTCAGGACTCACAGAGCTGGGACAATAAGGCTTGGTCTCCAAGAAGGTCCTCGTGGTAGAGGCTGAACCAGCCCTCAATCACCAAGTGAATGAACCCACACACTGCAAACCAGCACAGGGACAGTCTCCGCCCAGTCCCCAGTGGGATGACTGCAGCACGACCTGACAACAGCCACGTGGTCGTAAGTAAGACCCCAGAGACGGAGAAAAGGCCAGCCAGGAGATGCCAGGTGGTGTAGTCATTGGGCACAAAGTTGTCCAGCCTCAGGTGCTGAGGCCAGTATGGATGCATGGGGCCGGCGTTGGTGGACATGTCTCTGTAGACTGATAGCTGTGTGTGGATATGTAGAAAGAAGAAAAAAGGAGGTGGATAAACCTAAACAAATAGAAAGCACAGAATGAGATCATAAAATCAAATCCAAGTAGTTCATTATGACAAGAAATATAAATGGACTCAGTTAACCAGTTAACAGGCGGACTCAAGTAAAAGAATTATATACTGACTTAAAAACATGGCTATAAGACCACAGAAAGACTGAAAGCTTGTTCCAGCCCCCTGGGAACCATACGATGTGGTAGACACAGGAACCAGACCAGGTCCCAGCTCCCATTGGTCACAGTCTGCTGGGGAAGGCAGGAACCAGACCTAGTCTCTGCCCTCATTGGTCACAGTCTGGTGGGCAGACACAAGAATCACACTAGGTTCCAGTCCTCATTGGTCTGGTGGGGGAAGACACAGGAACCAGGACTGGTGCCCGCCCTCAGGGGTCACAGTCGGCTGGGGGAGACACAGGAGCCGGAACTGGTTCCAGTCCTCATGGGTCACAGTCGGCTGGGGGAGACACAACGACCAGGTTAGGTCCTATTGCAGGGGTCACTGTCTTGCATCATTCAACGAAAAGGTATTACCCTCCCCGTAGTCCTGGAAACTGCAGGACAGAAGAGAGAAGACTAATCAGAACTACGACCCTCAGGTTCAGTGTGTGGGATGGCCCGATTCCTCCTGAAACAGCGCTTCCCGCAGCCAACTTGCAAGAAAGAGGAAGCGGAGGGCAGGGGTCTTGTGCGGGGCGCTAAAGAGGAAAAGGAGGGTCAAGTACAGAGACCACCAATCAGAACTAGAACCCTCTAGTCCAGCTGCCCAATGAGAAGGCGGATCTTCTGTCGTCCGGACGACCGCGCGGTAGCTGGGGGTCCTGCGCAGGCGCGTGGGAATGGCGGGGCAGGGGTTGGGGGGGAAGGGTCTTGCGTACGCGCGCAGAGGGCCGGCTGTTTAGCAATTGAGACCTAGGGAATGGAGTGGCAGGCCACACGGGAGCGCTTACCCAGCAGCGCGGTTGCAGCAGCTTCTGCCACAGGCTCCCGGGTCCTCTAGGCTAGCTCGCTGGCTCCGAAATATTCCTAGTTCAGAACCACCCTCTCACAGGTTCCTTGCCTTACGGAGCTGGCCAATGGAAGGGCTGGGAAGGCGGCCGGTGCTGCTCCCAACCAATAGGAGTTCTCTGTGCACCTCCGGCCCCACCCTCACGCGTGGTGCCATTTTCGCTGTTGGTTGAGACCCAGTCAGGAGTGGAAGAGGCTGGGAGGGCCAATGTTGCTGGGCGTTTTCGGCTGGAAACCAATCTGCAGCTAGTGTCGGTTTTAATTTTTCTATCCCCTTATCAATCACGTTGGAAATTGGGTGTTTAACCTCCTTATCTGCTGTTGAGACAGCATTGCGTTATGTCCTCTCACCTTTGCCCTCGTTTTCAAAGGCAGAGCAACCAGTCTTTTCCCAGACCAACCATCGGTCTTAATGCCTGAATGGGCAAGGGAACTGTTAAAATGACAGGCAGATCACATCCTATACACTGCGCCTCTGTCTCTCCCTCTGGTCATCTTCACCTCTCCCAACTTCAAGTCAGAACCAGTCAAAACCCAGACCCCTCACCTCAGCCTTGCTGGCCAATTGACGTGGAGAACCTCAATCTCCCTGTGCCAACTCTAAAGAGCCAATCAGAACCCCACAACTCAAAGCCGGTGGGCACCCAGACTGTTCATCAGAGTCCAAAGCCATTCCAGGCTTTCTAACCAATTAGAACCCACACCCCTCACTCCTAAGGACCAATAAGTGTCATCTCTTCATCTGTCTTGCTTTCCTTCCTCTGTCCCAGTCAGAGCAACCCATCAGAATGGGGATCCCTCAGTTTTCCCAGCCAATTAGTATCAGGCGTCCCCCACATCCAACTATCCAATCTATCCTAAGCAGTGTTAGCCTCAGACTTATCATCCAATCATGAATGATAATAAATTGGCCACGAACCAATCACAACCTGCTCCCACTTCAGGTGTCCAGCTGCTAAACCTTTATCCATTCTGTGCCTCCTTTCTCACTCCTATTCGCCACTTAGCAGTGAAGAAAGTACCTTTTGTACATTTCCTACTTTTATTCGATAATAACAAACCGTATATAAAAAGGGACAAGGAAGGCGGGGAGGCCCTGGATCTCCCCCTCTCTGCTTCCCCAAGCATCCTCCACCCCTAGGCCCCAGAAGGGACCACTCCCTTCCCGCCTTGTGGTGGGTGGGGATTGACAGGCATGGAAATGATGTGTGTGTGTGTGTGTGTGTGTGTGTGTGTGTGTGTGTGTGTGTGTGTGTGTGTAGGGGTCTTGGGGGAGGTCAAGGATGGAGAGAGGGTCAAGAATTAGAGAGAGGGCCTTCCCTCATCCCCCATCAGAGGTGGGACCCTGAGGAGGGGTCTTGAGGGAGCTGTGAGGGTCCACATCTGTGCCTCAGCCTATGAGACGGTAGAAGATCCAGCATCCAAAAGTGACCCAGTGACTGGCCCAGCTGAGCTCTGACCACTTGTGGACAGTGTACGCCATGCCGTAGCCCTGTGGGAGAGAGAGAGGTGACAGTTGGTCCCACTCAGCAAGAACAAAGAAGGCCTCAAGAAAACCCATCCTTTGCTCAAGGATGTTTCTGTGACTTCACTGCAACCCTAGGTGAGGCCTGAGAGAAGAGACTGGGTACAATAAGAAAGGTAAGCAGATTTCGTTTTTTTTTCCTTTTGTATTTTCTTCTCCTTTAAAAATCATTTTACAAGACAAGTCAAGGCAATCCCACTTTTTAGCCTGTACTCTCCCTTATAAATAAAGAGCTCCTGGAAATTGATTTTTTTTAAAAGACAAAAACTAGAGGAGAGGGTATAGCTCAGTGGTAGAGTGTGTGCTTAGCATGCACGAGGTCCTGGGTTCAATCCCCAGTACTTCCATTAAAAATAAATAAATAAACCTAATTACCCCCCACCATTTTTTTTCTAAAAAGACAAAAATTAACAAAGGAGGTGAGTAAGCCCTTTTCAGTAAAGGAAAAAAAATGGCTCTTAAACATATGAAAAGATACTCAGCCTCACTCATAATCTTCCTCCTCTCAAACTGGCAAACATCTCCATGAAGTCTGAGAGGCACAGTTGGTGGGGTGACAGGCAGGATCACACACTGCTGGTGGGAGGGCAAAAAGGTAACTTCTTCATCTTCTTGTCTTTCTTTTCAAATGGAGGTACTGGGAATTGAACCAAGTGCCTCATGCATGCTCAGCATGCACTCTGCCAACTGAGCTATACCCCCACCCCCTCCATCTTGTATCAAGAATAGATCCTATGGGGGTGGGAGGGTATAGCTCAGTGGTAGAGTGTGTGCTTAGCATGCATGAAGTACTGGGTTCAATCCCCAGTACCTCTATTTAAAGAAAATGTTTTAAATAGGATAAAATTTTTAAAAAAGGAATAGATCCTACAGCTCTTTCTGCCTCTTTCTGCACCTGTGGGAATCCACACACAATTGAAGGTATTACTTGCTGCAGCATCACTTACAATAGGACAGGAGTTGGGTGGGGAGGGTAGAGCTCAGTGGTAGAGTCCACATCTAGCATGCATGAGGTCCTTGGTTCAATCCCCAGTACCTCCATTAAAAAAACAGTAGTTAAAAAAAAGTAAAAAAAAAAAAAAACCAAAAAGCAATAGGAAAGGAGTGGAAATCATCTGAGTGTCCACCAATAGGGGACAAACTACATTGTGTCACAATGGAAAAATATGAATGAGGACACTGTACTAATGTGGAAGATTTTCAGGAATTATTATGTGAAAAAGCAACATGCAGCACAGTGTCATTCATGTGTTACCTTTAGGGTAAAAATCAGGGGGAGGGAATGAAAATAGATTTTCTATATTTGCTTATTATGCTTAAGTGTTAGGACAATATTTGAATAAAAAGAATAAAAGTGCTTATCTGTAAGAGGGCAGGGGGTAAGACAGTAGGAGTAAGACTTTCCCCTGAACATCTTGAATAGTTTGGGGGTTTTTTGAACATTATTATTATTATTATTATTATTATTATTATTATTATTATTATTATTATTATTATTATTATTTTAATGGAGGTACTTGGGATTGATCCCAGGACTCATGCATGCTAAGCACGCCCTCTACCACTAACCTATACCCTCCCCCCAGTTTGGTTTTTGAACCATGTGATATGCATTAACTATTTTTAATACTTGAATTCAAATAAGGCAAAAACTTTATTTAAAAAGAAGCAAAACCCAGCTTTTGCACATTTAACCTGAGTAAAAAATTTTAAATTGTTTTTAATGACAAAGTATAAAATAATATAAAATAAAGTTTGATTTTCAGTTAAGAATTTAACTAAAAGAGAAGCAAGACCTGGATGGATCCTGCTAGAGCCATATGAATAAACATTATTTATAATTGTTTTTCATTTAAAAAGGAGTAAAATCTGGACTGTGCATACTCCACCTGAGTAAAAAATAGCGCATACATTTTATCATGTGCTTTTAAAATAGAATCCAGAATTTGCACAATGTAAGTAAAAATATTTAAAAAAAAATTAAATAAGAAAGAGAGTGTGCAAATTCGGCTGAAAGAAAACTATGATGAAATAATGAACTTAAAAAAAAGTAAAACCTGGATTTTGCCCTCCAGCTCCATGAAATAAATTTTATAAGTAAAATAAACATATTTTGCACACTTCACCCAAGTAAAAGACCCAACAGTGTGAATCAGCCGGAGGGACAATGGGAAAATTGGGACCAAGGAGCACAGGCTGCACGAGCTAGTCACAGAACACAACATGAGATCCTCATGCCTTGCTCGGCCTCCCCACCTTTGTCCTCAAGGTTCCCACAAGCAGGGACCACATCCCTGCGTAGTCACCAGCCCAGGGCCCCACCTCACCTGCTCTTCTGTGGTGTCGTCCACATCAACATCGAACAGAGAGCCCAGGTAGGCCAGGTGGAAGATGGCCAGGGCCCCAAAGAGCAGGTTTAAGGCTCGCACCCCCAGGCCCTGTGAGGGACAGATGTATATGCTTGGCAGCTGGACCTAATCACTGTCTCCTAGCCCCAACTGGGCAGGGGAGCCCAGGGAAACGCACAAGGCACAGGAATTAGGATGTCTAGGGCAACCCCCCCGCCGTAGGAAAGGAAAGGTTCTCCTATGGGAGCTCAAGGTGGGGTGGTCGAAGGATGAGGGTACTGTTAGCATGAGAGTGTCCAGGTTGGGGGAGATGTGAGTGTTCAGACAGAGAAGGAAACATGGCAGGTGGGGCTTTAAGTTGGTTTGGGTGGAAGACAAATCTGAAATTGTCCATACTTCTTTTTGCAAAAAGAATGAGAAAAAAAAAAAAAAAACAAACCAAAGCAAATCCTCACCATGACCTACAGGGCCCACCACTCACTTTGTTCAAGCCAAGCCACACTGGACTCCTCGCTGTTCCTCGAACAGTCCAGGCCCTCTCCCATCTCAGGGCCTTTACAGTGGTTGTTCCCTTTGCCTGAAATGCTTTCTTCCCTCACCTTCTTCAGTGAAAAACTCAAAAGTCACCTCCTCATTTAAACTAGAAACCATTTGCCCCCCTGATACTTCCCTTCCTCTGTCCCTTATGTGTTTTCACCTTGGCACTAATCACAATCTAACAAACTATCATACTTGATTTATTTTTCATTTCCTGTCTCCCCTGTTAAAATGTTTGTCCCAGAGGGCTGGGACTTTGGTCTGTTTTGTTCACTACTGTCTCCAGCTCCGCAAGAACAGTGCCTGGTACCAGCAGGCACTCAACAGATGTTCATCGGGGGAAACTAATGCCAGGTATGTAGACAGCAGTTGCTTGAGAAATGGTCATTAGAGAAATGGATGCCAGTGAATAGAGGTGAGGTTACGGGGCTGGTTCAGGCACTGAAAGGGGAAGTTGGTCACCCTCGGACAGATATAAAACGGAGATGGAAGTAATATTTTTCAGGGGGAGCGTTGGGCACAAGGTGGCCTAGGCTGAACCCTCACCAAGCGATGCTGGTGTGAACAGTCTGGTGGGCACCGTTTCGATAAGACGCAGGCACTGAGGATCCGAGCCAGGCGCTTTCGGAGAACTAGGGCAGATGGAGGGGGTGATAAGGGTGTCAGGTTAGCCTCCTGGTGGAGGGACAGTGGTTCCAGCTCCCCACCGACCTTCCATCCATCTGCTGGGCTGGGTTCTGCACTCACCGTGCTCCACGTAAGTGATAAATGCCAGGGACAGCAGCACCGCAGCCAGATGGAAACTGAAGCCCTGGCAGGGCAACGGTGGGGGGCGGTTAATGAAGTGAATGAGGAGGAGGCCCTGCCCCCCCACCGGGCTACCACCCCAGTCCCACTCTGCCCTTCTCACGTGCAGGAGGGCGCTGGCTGCATAGGTGACCAGCACGGCTGAGAAGGTCCCTAGGCGGAGAGCGTTCTTGAAAACATCTGCAGGGGGGAGACTGAGTTGAGAGTCTCCCGAGATTCCCCCCTGCCCTTCCTCAGGGATGGGGTCATAGGCCAGGGTGAGGATACCCACCACCTCTTAGGGTCCCCAGGGATAAAGTCTCTTTATAATGGCCTCAAACTTCACATGTCTAAAACTTAGCTCCTGATCTTCCCTCCCAACCTGTTCCTCCCATAGTCTCCCCAAGTGCAGCCAGTGTCAACGACACCCTTCCAGTTCCTCAGGGCAAAACCCTCAGAATCACCCTTGATGTGCCCTCCCCTTACTCCCACAACCAAACTCTCAGCAAATCCCGTCATTTCCAGAATCTGATCTCTCCCCTCCATATGTACTGCCGCCCTCGCTCCCTCCCATCTGTCCTCACAGTAGCCAGAGGGCCCCATCACAACCCAAGTCAGCCCACAGCCCTCCTCTGCTTGGACCCAAGAAAAAGCCTAAGTCCTCCCCGTGGCCAGAGAGGCCCTAGAAGACCAGGCCCCCGTCACCTCTCTGACCCTACCACCTGCCAACTGGTCCCCTCACTCACTCTGATCCCACCAAACTGGTCTCCTCACTATTTCTCAAATGTGCCAGCTGGGATCCTGCCTCAGGACCTTTGCACTTGCTGTTCTTGCCATGTGTTAAATGCCTCCCCCGCATATCTGCATCGCTTGCTCTCTCACCCTCCCCAGGTCTTTGCTCAAATGTCAGCTCCTCAGTGGGACTTGCTCTGGCAAATGCATTTAAAATTGCAGCCACCCCCACCCAAACACTCCTGCTGACACTCCCAGATCATCTTTACCAGCTTTATTTTTTTTCACCATAGCACTTATCACCACCTGAACTATTGTGTATTTTTTTCTTCTTATCTGCTCCCTCTATCAAAATGTCAGTTCCACCAGGGCAGGGATTTGGGGTTTTTTTTGGTCCCTGTGCTATCTTCAGCTTGTTTGAATGTGTGAAAGGGACGTGGGTTGAGGACTCCCGACTCTCTTGGTGACTCACAGTTATTTAGCCAATAAGACATGGGCAGGTTCCAGCTTGTGACAACTTCTACCATGGACCGGGGCAGCTCCACGTTCAGTGGCTTAGACACTGTCAGGTCCCTGTAGGCAAAAAAGAGATATGCAAACTCATTTGAGGATTTCAACCCATCTGACCGCCACGCTTTTGTTCTTGGCTGTTCCCTCCCCGGGGAGCACCCCCCCACATCTCCTCTGGGCACCCTGTGGGAGAGGGGGGCCCCCCAGCCCTCCCCACCATTCCAGGTGATCCTTCTCCTCGGTGAAGCCGGCCCCCGCCAGCGTGGCTGTGGCTTCAGACAGAAAGCCCACAAAATAGTTGCTGAAGTGGAAGGAGACAGCACTCTCGTAGGCTCGCAGCCACCTGGGGAGAAAGCCGGGGGGAGAGGCATCACTCCCGGGGCCCCAGGGTGACACCCCACCGTGTGGCAGCATCCCTGACCCCACTCTGTAGACTCACCTTACCATGGTGCCCCTAGGGCCCCCAGGAGTCAGGAAGGCAGCAGAGAAGAAAGGAAAGAGTCAGAGAGGCCCCGGAAGCTGGCCTGAGTTGCTCGTAGACGAGACAGACAGAAACATGGCAGCAAAAGGGATGCAGTATGACAGTCCCACCCATCCATCCATCCACCACCAGTAAGTCTCATGCAGTTCAAATGGCTGTGTGAGCCTCACCCGGTCCCGCAGCCTCACGTGGCCAGACATCCAGACCCAGCCCCTGTTAGAGGCCGACCTCACCACCCTACACACTGACACAGCCACGTGTCCAAACACACATTCGATCAGACTCCCAGACTTCCAGCTCTCTGACCTGACTCAGTGACCCTAAGACACGTGGAAGTCCTTTAGTAGGGCACGGAGACCACCAAGCACCCTGCTATGCACATGAACACAATTCTACACTCAAGGTAGTCATCCTGTCAGTTGTACAATCAGACACGGTCAAAAACAGGCCGCATCTTACACTGGAAAATGCTTAGGTTCTGGGATTCATGCATGGCTGCTTTGGCTGGGTGACACTAGGCCAAGTCATTCCCCCTTTCAGAGCCTCATTCAGCAGCAGACAGAATCAGTGGCCAGTAAGTGGGGGAGAGAGTCACACACTCAAACAGCCAGATGAAATCCTACAGTCACACCGGGGGTGGATGACTGGTCCTGCAGACAGGCACAGGCACGCAGTCGTTCATAACCCCTCAGCTAGACAACACCCCGGAGCCAGAGGAGGCAGACCCACAGGCAGAATCCACCACAGACACGCACGCACACCACATGCGACAGTCAGACCCATTCCCAGCCAGAGTTACAGACGAGTCAGACTTGACTTATCCAGGGCAGCCACATACCCCCGTCATTGACAATGGCACAGCCAGACAACCAGAATTCCAGTCCCACACAAGGAGCCAGTGGCTGATAGAAAAATAACCCATATACACCCCTAGCCAGAGTCACAGGTCAGTGTCACCAACCAGCATGTGTTTGTCACTCCCCGTTGTAGTCACAGCTTGCTTCTAATGGTGAAACAGTGGAACAGATGGACAGCCAGACAGTATGTGTTGGAGTATCCATTGTACATGGAGTCATAGGGCCAGTCTGGGTCAAACCACAGCCACAGACAGACATTCAGTCTCTGTCTAGTCATGGTAGACGGTCGGACAGTCTCAGACTTACAGAACCAATTGGTCACAGACTGTGCCCCACGCTGCATCCCCCCAGTCAGCCCCACTCGCTCTCAGCACCTGCCTTCATTTACCTGGCTTTGCGTTTCTTGCTGTAGTAACAGAAGACAGACAGAAGCATTAAGAGACAAGCTCAGAGCGGGGGAGACCCCAGGTCCCTACCCAACCCCCCTCACTGCTGGGCAGAGGCCTCAAAGGCCGTGCTCACTTGCGAAGGAGGCGGTCACCATCAAGGGGGATGAAGTATGGAAAGAGGTAGGGGCCCACACAGGTGGACAGCACAAGGCACAGCAGGGCCAGCGCCAGGCTCCGGGCCACCTTCTGCAGCCATCGGCGGCTCTGTGGGGATCAAGGCTCCATGAACACGGCCCCACGGTGGCTCCCACAGTCCCTGCCCGCCTGTCCACCCAGGACCTCACCAGTGGGCGGCCTTGGACAGCCTGTAGGTAGCTGTGGAAGGGTATCCAGGGCCCAAAGACGATGGTGCCCACGAAGTAGAGGTAGCCCATGAATTCCACGGGCGAGGGCACTGCACCCACCTCACCCCGGTCCAGGTCGAAGCTCAGAGACACCGCCTTCATGGCCACGATCATCTGGGCCCCTATGTGTGGTGCCCACAGTCAAGTGGATGAGCAGAGAGCGGGTCAGCGTGGGGGCACGGGGAACACCAGGTGAGAGGTGGCAGGAAAGAAGAGTCCAAGGGTGGACAGGTGGGCACAGGGTCAGACAGGCAGTCGAGCAGGTGGGTCCGGGACTGGCAGACACCCTGACTCAAGAGATTCCATGAGATGGGACAGACAGATGGGGAGAAGTCATGGTAGAGAAAAACACAGACGTAAGGGGGATCTGAGGTCTGCATGTCCAGTGGGCGAGGCAGATGGGGGAGAAAAGTGAGGAAGGAAAGACTAGGTTGGGGAGTTAGGAGATGTGGAGTGGGGCTGGAGGGCTGGGGCAGGTGAGAGGTCCAGGGCTGCCTACCTCGCATCTTGTGCCATGTCACCGTGTCCACCATGTGCATCTCACTGAGGAAAAAGGTGGTGGTCTTGGCCCTATGACTCCCATGGCCACAAAGGAGGGGGAAAACCCAGGTGCGAGGAGGATATACCTTCCCCTGCCCTGCACAACCTCATGAAGGAAGAGTTCTCCAGGGATCCCTCCTCCAGGGGGAGCCCAAGTCCAGCCTGTCCCAAAGAGCCTTCAGAAAGCACAAGTCTCTCAGAGTCCCCCCTCCAGCAACACCCCATGTCCTCCCTGTCCTGGACAGCCTCACGAGGAGCGATCTGGGGACCCACCCGCCCTTCTGCCGACAGCGTGGGGATGAGGACTCACGCCCGTACCCCATGAGTAGGTAGATGAGGATGGTGACGGAGAGGAAGACGCCGCGATGGGAGGAATGTCGGCAGAGGAACAGCACGAGGTAGCACAGGAGGCTGAGCAGCACGACCCAAACCATGTGCAGCTGGAAGAAGTGGTAGAGGCTGAAGAACCCGCCTGCCACGGTGCTTGCGTGCTTCAGGTAGGACGGCAACCCTTTGCGTGAGAGAGACAGACAGAGACAGAGAGACAGAGGGAGAGAACAAGAAAGGGAATTTGAGCGGGACTGGTAGCAGGGCAACCCAGGCAGAGGGCACAGCCCAGGTAAAGAAAGGCTTAGAGGTTGGAATGGGATGGCAGGGGGCCCAAAGCAGGTGTTGGGGAGCTGGAGAGATGGAAGGGCTTGGGTTTAAAGAAAAGAGGCATCTATAACGGACATCTGGGGAACCCTGGAGGAAATCTGCATAACTTATATTGGATAATATTACTGCATCCAGATTGCATCTCCTGAGGGGTGATGGTTGAGACTGTAGTTTGGGGGAAGATGTCCTTGTTCTTGGGGGACACACAGAAAAGGATTGGGGGTACAGTGGCAGCAGGTTATTCAAGTGATTCAGGAAGATGATAGATAGACAGATAGATAGATAGATAGATAGATAGATAGATAGATAGATAGATAGATAGACAGATAGATAGATAGATAAACAGAGCGAGCTTATGTGGCAAGATGGTGACATTTGGAGAATCCAGTCGGGTAATGCATATATGGGTGTTCACTGCACTATTCTCTCAACTTAGCTTTTCAGTAACTTTGAAATTTTTCAAACTGATAAACCTGGGGGGAAAAAAAATAAAACATCCATTTAAAATAAAAGAATAAGGAAAAAGAAAGTGTAGAACCTCTGAATCTCAGATTTCCAAAATTCTCAGCATCCTATGGGAACCTTGGGGACTTGGAATCTTGTCATTTGGATATAGGCTTGCCACGATTGTGGAAACATTCCAGAATCCTAGAATCCAGAAAGCTTATGCCCTGATTCTAGAATGCCAGCATTTGGGAAGCTTAGAAGGTGAGAATTTTAACTTGTTGGAATCTCCAAACCCTATAACATGGTACTTGGGGATATGCGGTACTTTCCATCACCTTGTGACATCAGCATTTTCAGAATCTTATAACCTTGGGATGTAGACATTTCAGGATCCCAAGATCCAAGAACTTCAGCTTTCCAGAATCCCAGAACCCAGGAATACTGAAAGGCATGGCTTGGCATGGTTGGCATGGCAGGATGTGGCTTGCCGTGGTGGAGCATGAGGTGGCTGGGTGTAGTAGGACGTGGTATGGTAGAATGGTGCTTAACCTGGTGGGATGTGATAGGCTTGACGTGTCGGAGCCTGGCTGACTTGGCAAGACTTGGCAGGATAAGGTTTGGCTTGGTAGGGATGAACGTGGCAGGTGTGATATCCCTGGTGTGGTGGCCCATGGTGTGGCAGGCACTTACCAAGCCTCCAGAGGAGGCGGCAGGCGAGGCAGATGGCAAGGAGCAGCCAGATCTGGTCAAGACCCTGCTGGGCAGTAGGCAGGAGACAGCCCTGCAGCAGCTGCTGGAAAAATTCCTGGCGGCTGAAGGTGGCCATTGCGGACCCCCACGGATGGATGGACAGATGGATAGACCTGCCAAACGGGGGACATAGAGGGAGCTAGCTGGGAAGTCCACGGGGCAGACGATACTCAAGGGATGGACTTGAGCACTCAGATTTCAGTTTGGTGCTGTCCAACCCTTGTAGAGACACGGTACTGGGGGCTGGGAGAGGGTGTGAGTGTCAGGGACATCAGGCTGAGCCGCCAACTGTGTGTGTTGGGGTTGTCCTGGGTGCACACACACAGCCCGTAACCTGCGGTGAATGAAAGACCTGTGTTTCTTGTATGCTGGGAACAGTCCGGGTCCGATGGTGATTGAATGGTGTACATTCTAGGCCCGTATATCAAATGTGGGGGCCTCCCTGGTTTCCAATGTAGAGTCACTCTGTGTGGAGGGCAGAGAGGGAGATCCTGTGACACTTGGAGGCCGTGTGCATCTCTCCTTGAACGGATGTGGGGGGTGTCCTGTATCCCCTG
Source organism: Camelus ferus (assembly GCF_009834535.1). Lineage (NCBI taxonomy): Eukaryota > Metazoa > Chordata > Mammalia > Artiodactyla > Camelidae > Camelus > Camelus ferus. The sequence goes on along the minus strand of NC_045732.1, from coordinate 43,040,921 downwards.
CGCGCCCCATCCCACCCCTACCCGGCCTTTCCCGGCCGCCAACAAAGCCCTGCCCAGGCCCGGGGGCTGCAGGGAGGTGGAGGTGGTGGGAAGGGACACGGCAGAAGGGGTAGTTGGAAAGGTGATGGAGAGGGGCCCTAGTACACGCGCTGCAGACCCGCAAGGGGAGGCCGGCTCAGGATGTGAGCTGGAGAGCCGCGCGTGCACCACCGGCGACCTACCTGGCAGTAAGAAAGCTGAGGTCCAGGGGGCCGGGGACGCACCGCCGCCGCCACCGCCGCCGCCTCCTCCGGGCAGCCTCCCCCGCAGGCCGCAAGGCCGGGACCAGCTGCGGCTCCCAGGGCGGCGCGGAGAGCGGGCCCTTTAAATCCCGGGGAGGCCCGGCCGGCCGGCCCAGCCAATGAGAGGGCAGGAGCGGGGCGGGGACGGAGGAGGAGGGGAGCGGGAGGATGGAGGGAAGGAGGAGCGGGAGGTTGAGAGGAGCGGGGCGCAGGAGGACTTCGGCTCGCGGAACGTTCATTCCCGCACCTTTCCAACCTCTTGGGGTGCCAGTCCCTGAACGTTCGTGTCGGGAGGGCTTCTGGCCGCCCGGGAACGAACTGTCCAATCTCCAAATTCCTAATCCTTGGAAGCCCAGATGGGGAGGATGGCGGAGGGAGGAGAGAAAGCCTGCTCCCCTACCCGTCCGCCTCGCCCCCGAAACTGCCCACCCGCGCAAGTCAGCTTGACGCCGTTGTGCCCCGGTTTCATAGATGGGAAAATAAAGCGCGGTCTCTCCTTTCCCATCCTTTGAGGGAGCTCTGGGAATTCCCAACCTTTCCCCCAACCAGGGACGGACTAGAAGAAACATTCACAAGTACTGACTGTGTCACTTAGGAGCACGAATTAGGCTCCTGTGCTTTCCCCTCAGGACTCCTGGTGAGCACTTAGCTTGTCGTTGAGAACTGATTTGACTGCTAACTCCTCCGCCGTACTCACTCCTGCACTGAAGGTAACCCAGCAACTATTGAGTTGTCCCGGTGAACCAGGAGATTAGTAGGGAGCACTGATTGGGAGCACTCATGAAGCACTTACAGCGTCCCCAACGATGGTTTGTCTTGGGCTCTATCAGCACCAAGTCTGAGGATTTATGCAGCACCGGCTGTTTGTTCTCCTACCCGGCTGGTGTCTGGACACTCCACTCTGTCCCAAGGCTGATGAAGGGCCTTTTCCCGGAGCATTTATTGGGCACATACTACATACTTCGTTATGAGATATAAGGGAGAAGGAAGCCAAGGTCAAGCTGGACCCCACCCTGACCTGAGGAACTAAGGAAAACAGGTTCTAATCAGATTGATGCCTGCCTGCATGGAGCTGGGCAAGCCATGCCCACTCCCCAGGCTTCAGTCCCCTTCTGTTAAACAAAAGAGAGGGATTAGCAGTTCTTTGCTTGGAAATACCAATGGCAATTGAAGAGAAATGTATGTCTCCTCTCTTAAAAAAAAATTAACGTGGTAGGGGTGGGTATAGCTCAGTGGTAGAGCACATGCTTAGCATGCACAAGGTCTTGGGTTTAATCCCCAGTATCTCCATTAAAAAATAAATAAACAGGGTGGGAAGGGACAGACTGGGATTTCAAAATGTAGAATAGATAAACAAGATTATACTGTATAACACAGGGAAATATATACAAGATCTTGTGGTAGCTCACAGCGGAAAAAAAAATGTGACAATGAATATATGTATGTTCATGTATAACTGAAAAATTGTGCTCTACACTGGAATTTGATACAACATTGTAAAATGACTATTACTCAATAAAAAATGTTTAAAAAAATAAATAAGCAAACAAACCTAATTACCCCTCCAATTTTTAAAAAAAGTTAGCATGAAGTTAAATGGAATTTTAACTCATAAATTAATATTTATGTATTATAAATAAAAACTATTTAACACAGTAGAATGTATATATCCGGTTGACCCTTGAACAACGCAGGTTTGAACCGTGCAGGTCCACTGATGGGAGGGTATTTTTCAGTGGTAAATACTACAATACTACGCTGTTCTTCGTTGGTCGAATCTTTGGATGTGGAGGAACTGCAGATATGGCGTGCCAACTATAAATGATACGTTGATTAACAACCGCCCCCCGTTGTTCAATGGTCAACTCTAATGAGTAATTACATAGGCCAGATGCACCAATACTAATTCCTTCCCTTAACAGCAGAATACAGGTCATACACTTTATGAATTACACTTCATTCTACTTTTTTTCCATCAGTTTTCAAACATACTCAAGTTGAGTCAACAGTGACCCACAGCACAAGCCAGAAATATTTCCCTCGGTTGCAAAATCTGGCATTTAAAACTAGGTGATCCTCACCAAGCCAGACCCTGAGCTTCACAGACTTGATTGTTTCCACCTAGTCTTTTGATTTCTGTGACAAAGAACTAGTCTCTAGATTCTAGGACATATAAAGGGTATCTACAAATCTATAAGAAAAGGACAAACAATACACTAGAAAATGGACGTGGACATGAGTGAATAGTAATTCACAGCAGAAGACATCTGAAGTGCACAAGATGTATAATATATGAAAAGATTGCTCATTCTCTTTAGTTATCAGGGAAATGCAAAATTAAAACAACAATTAGATACTGTTTCACATCTACTAGGTGTGCTGTTTCATATTTCTACTGCTGGAACTTAGTGGAGAGTGAGCATTCAATAAATATCTGTCAGATTTTACAGCCTTTGTAGTCATTCTGGGTTATGGTTTCTAGGACATTTTAAATGGTCTCCCTGTAATTAAAGAGATGAAAATTAGGACAACGCGATCCCATTTTCGCTTATTAGATTGGAAAGAAAGAAAGAAAGAAAGAAAAAAGAGCCAAGCCTCAAAATAATAACATATTTACTTTCTCTTTCTGTGTCTCTCTCCCTGTCTCTCTTTTTCTCTCGGTATCTATTTATCTATAATTTTTTCTTAAGTATTTGATAATAGTTGCAGGGGTGATGCCCTTTCAGTTAAATACTTCAGTATGAATTTTCTAAGAACAAGGACATTTTCTTACCTTTGTACCAGCAAAGTACAACTGTTCCGATTTCTCCACATCTTCACACTTTGTTATCTGACTTTTTGATTCTAGCCATCCTAGTGGGTATGCCAATACTGTCCTCTCCTAGGAAAAGGAAATCCTAGGTCACGAGCCGCATTCCTTTATCAGGTCTTTTTGGTCCCTTTCAATCTGGAACAATGTCTCAGTCTTCCATTAACTTTCACGATCTTGATGTTTTTGAAGAGCACAGGTCAGTTCTTTGGAAGAATGTCCTTCAATTAGGGTTTATCTGATGTTTCCTCAGGATTAGATTTGGATTATGCATTTTTGGCAGGAATTCCACAGAAGTGACGCTGTGTTCTACTTGGTGTATCCGGAAGCACGAAGTATTGCTTAATTTCAAAATTGTTGGTATTAGCTTTGATCATTCGATTAACGTAGTGTCTTCCAGGTTTCTCCTCTGTAAAGGTACTCTTTTCCCTTTGTAATTAATAAGTATCTTATAGGGACATACTTTGAGACTATGTCACTCTCCAATTTTTCTTCAAACTTACATTCACTATCTAGCATACATTGATGATTCTTGCCTGAAGCAATTACTACTATGATGGTGGCCAAAAGATGACTTTCTTTTACATGTGTAGCTGGGATTTTACTGTGCCAAAGAGCTTTCTCTTCTTCCCCATGTATTTATTCATTTGTTTATTTGTATCACTATGAGATTCATAATTTACAGGTTAAAATCTGTTACTACTATATGTATTTATAAAAGTAGCTTAATTGAGATCTAATTTACATACCATAACTCGAGTTAGTTGTACAATGCAATGGTAGTTAGTATATTTATAGACTTGTGCAAAAATCACCACAATCTAATTGTAGGACATTTTGATCACCCCCAAAAGAAACCCTGTGGCCATTAGCAGTCACTCCCTTTCTGCCCCTGACAGCCCTAGATAACCTCTAATCTCTTTCTAGATTTGCTTATTCTGGACATCGTATATAAATGAAATCACATAATAGGTCATCATTTGTATCTTGTCTCTGTCACCAAGCATAATTTTTAAAACCTGTGATAAAAATACATGTAACATGAAGTTTAGCATCTTAACCGTTTTTGAGTATTGTTCAGTGGCATTAAGTATACCCACATTGTTGTGCAATCAGCACCACCATCCAGCTCCAGAACTGTTTTCATCTTTCCAAACTTAAACTCCGTACCTATTAAACATCAGCTCCCTATTTCTCCCTCCTCCAACCCCTGGCCACCACCATGCTACTTTCTATGAATTTGGCTACTCTAAGTACCTCATGTAAATGAAATCATATAGTATTTGCCCTTCTGTGACTGGTTTATTTCACTTAGTACAATGTCCTCAAGGTTCATCCATATTGTAGCATGTGTCAGAATCTCCTTTTTAAAGACTGAATAATATTCCATTTTGGTGTATATGCCACATTTTGTTTATCCAGCTATCCATTGGTGGACACTTGGGTTGCTTCCTCCTTTCAGCTATTATGAATAATGCTGCTATGAACATGGGTATACAGATAGCTCTCTGAGTCCCTGCTTTCAATTCATTTGGGTATATATCCAGAAATGGAGTTGCTGTATCATATGGTAATTCTACTTTTAGTTTTCTGAGGAACCACCATATTGTTTTCCACAGTGGCTGTACCATTTTACATTCTCACTAACAGTGCACAAGAGTTCTGATAAGTTTAGCCTTACCAACACTTGTTATTTTTTATTTTATTTATTTATTTTTATAGTAGTCACCCTAATGGGTATGAGGTGGTATCTCACTGCGGTTTTGACTTGTATTTCCCTAATGATTAGTGAGATTTAGCTTCTTTTCATGTGGTTCTTGGCCTCGATTATATATATTCTTTGGAGAAATGTCTATTCAAGTCCTTTGTCCATTTTTAAATGGAATTGTTTGTTGCTGTTGTTGTTGTTGAGTTGTAGGGGTTCTTTATATATTCTGGATATTAGCCCCTTATCAGACAGATATATGATTTGTAAATATTCTTTCCCGTTCCATGGGTTGCCTTTTCACTCTGTTGATTGTGTCCTTTGATGTGTGGAAGTTTTTCACTTTGACCTAGCTAACTTACCTATTTTTTTGTTGCCTATGCTTTTAGTAGAAATCCAATCCAATGTCATGAAGCTTTCACCTATGTTTTCTTCTAAGGGGTTTATAGGTTTCAGCCTTACGTTTATATCTTTGATCCACTTTGAGTTAATTTTTGTGTAAGATGTGAGATAAAGCTCTGACTTCATCCTTTTGCATGTGGATATCCACTTTTACCAACACCATTTGTTGAAAAGAATTATCAGTATTTTAATGCTCAGATTGTTCTAGTTTTGGCCAGAGGGAGTCTCTTCGAGCTGGCTGTGTCCTTTTGACATGTCTCCATCATTTTTAAAAAATTCATTTATTTTTACTGAAGTGTAGTCAGTTTACAATGTTGGGCCAATTTCTGGTGTCCAGCATAATGTTTCGGTCATACATGTACATACACATATTCCTTTTCATATTCTTTTTTCATTATAGTTTACGTCTCCATCATTTTTTGAGCACATCCTTTCTTTTGATCATATCAGGATGTTTCAGGCCCATCTTGTACTTTCCTAGTCCTGGCCCTGGAGTCAGCCATTTCCCCCAAGGAGCCTTGTTTCCTTTTAGTGGACAATGGCACTGAGGACACCAAGATCTGGGTCCTAGAACTGCTCATTGCTTCTGTCATGTTGCTGATTCTAGGCCTTCTCAGTGGACAGAGATAGGATATAAATATGAATGTGTATATGTAGTGAATCCATATATACATATGTATGTAAATCCATACTCACATCTATCTTTCTACCTGTATATTAAAATCCACAATAAGTTCTGACTGAAATCTACAATACCAATGTCACAGAGAAGAAAAGCTGTTATTCACAACACCCCAGTGTTCGTAGACTTTTCCTTTTCTGTTTGTAACTCCCTTCTCCAACAGTGAGAAACCCGATCCTCATTATCCACAAGAATTTTACTTATTTGCTCAGTCCTAAAATACACATTCAGTAATTTCAGATTCACTAACCTGATTCACTGTGGAAGATAAGCCTACCAACCAGAGGCCAGTGTTTGTTACAGTCCTTTTTGTCTTTAGCCTGATGGATACCTTGTTCAAAAGTTACTTGGGTTAGTTCTTCCTGCTCCCCTTTGGGTGAGGCTGTATTTGAAATATGACTAAGGTTCATTTGTTTCTGTTTGTATTCTATTTTTGGATTCCGCCCCCATCTTTGTTAATTTCATTTATTTTTTTAAGTATGTGAAACATTAAGGTGGTTTCAAAAGTCAGAACTGTATGGGGGAAGTGTATAGCACAGTGGTAAAGCACGTGCTTAGCATGCATGTGGTCCTGGGTTCAATCCCCAGTACCTCCGGTAAAAAAAAAGAAATTATATCAAAAAGTATGTTGTTGTGACAACAAGAAGTGTCATTTCTCTGTCCCATTCCTTTTAGCTGGCTCCCACCCAGCCCTCTAGGCAACCATTCTCAATAGGTACTGGTTTAGCCTTTCTACGTTTCTTTTTGTAAAGATAAGCAAATATACATATGTTTTCTTATATCATCTTGTTTCTTACTCGAGGGGTTGTGTTCTATAGATGCTTTTGTGCACTTTGCTTTTTCCAGTTAACAATGTGTCTTGGAAATCACTCCTCCTTCATCCATAGTTTTCTTCCTTAGTCTTTTTACAGCTGCATAGCACTCCATTGTGTAACTGTACCACAGTTTATTCGACCAGTGTCTGTGTCTAGGAACTGACATTGTTGCCAATATTTTGTAATTATCAATCATGCTACAACGAATTACTTTATGCATATGTATGTTCACATTGTGGGAGGTGTATCTTTAAGGCCAATGGCTGGAAGTGGGATTGCTGGGGCAAAAGAGAAACACATTTGAGTTTTTGTTAGATGTCAAATTCCCTTGCACTGGGGTTGTAAAAAGGACATTTTCAAAAGCACGGAGAAGAAAAGCTGCTATTCACAAGAGAAACCAAACAGTCTTCCTTGCTGCCATTCATTAGTCCATGTTGGTTTTAAGACTGAGGGATTTAATTTCACAAAGACTGGTTTTTACAGAGCGATTTAATTTCACCAGCATTGTCGGAGCCTCTGCAGGTGGCTACACCCTCCCGCCACACAACCTGATGCTGTTATAGGAACTGTTTAGTTCACAGAAGCAGCAACTGAGGTCACGAGTGATAAGCCATGAGGGGCCCTCTTGGACTGTCTGGGCTATAGGCAATTTTAGAGATGAAACATTTGTTTCTCTGTGGGATCCCAGGCCTCCCAGGAAAATCTGATTAAAGCCCTCTCCTTAGTAAAAAGCCGAGAAAGAGAAAAGCAGTCTGTGCATCCAGGAGCTGGGCTAGAACTCACAACCAGACCTCGGTGTCCTCCCGTTGAATGTGAAGAGTTTCATAGTGCACCAGCCCCAAACAAGGTCACTCTGCGACCCGCCAGAGATCAAGACAAGAACAAGACCGCCCATAATCATGTCTGAACACGGAACATGAACACTAGCCAAGCCACAGAGATGACCAAGTAGTCCCCTAACCTGGTTATATGCTGCCAATTATAATTCCCAATTACAACTTGAGCCTCACTTTAATCTTCCCTCTTTCTAGAGATTTAAGATCCCCAATCATAGAATCACCCCACCTCCCATCCAGAGCAAAGCCCTGCTTCCTTAAGCCCTGCCCCAAATCATGTACCCACTAGCCCAAATCCTAGAAGTTCTCTCCTGCGTCCTCTACTGAGACACCCCACAGTTCCCCACAGTGTGCATTCTCTCTTGTTGAAAAGGGCAGTCAACCAATTTTGTTCAACCACCAGTGTATTCCTGGGGGGGTCTTTGGCTGGAAGGCTTTGACATCATTTACAGAGCTGGCTGCAAGTTCAAGGGCTCTTTGGACCCTCTAGTCCTCAGACTCCTAATTAAGTGGGCCGGAGCCTGGAGCATCATTAAATAGATGGAGAAAGTAAGATCTAGACAGATTAAGTGACTTCCTCAAAGTCCCCGCCTCCGAGCTGGTAGCTGGATGTGAATTGGAAGCCACGCTGGCTGACCCCAAGGTGAAGTGTGTCCAGCAGACACAGGACCTGTCCCCAAGCCCATTCTAGCCCAGCTAAACCCCAACAGGAAGGCAACAGCGCCCCACCCGCCCCCGCCACCTGCCCCTGGGGGCCACAGAACTGCCTACAGCACACACACGGGCTCAGATCTGAAGGATGGCTTTTTTTTTTCTCCCCGCCCTAGTTTTTTCTTTCTGTTGATTGGAGCAGTAAGATCCCAGGTTGAGGTGAGGGATGCAGGAACCCCCACACCTGGGTTGCCCTCAAGGCGTTTCAGGCAGTGAGGTCTCAACCCAAAGGGCTTCCTCTTTCCTGGTCCATCTGCTCTGGTTCCGGGCTCTGGCCCCTCACAAACCCCATCACCAGGAGCATGCTTCATTCCCATCTTTCTATTTCTCATCTCATACCTCCCTGTCTTGGCCCATGCCATCCCCTCAGTCTGGAATGCCTTCCTCCACTTCTCATCCTCAGCCTCTCCTAATTTCCCTTTAAGACCCAGCTTGGTGTCACCCATCAGGTAGGGGAAACCTTTCCCACCTCCTGCCTCTGGCACTTCCACACCCTGGAAAGACCCTCCCTTCATTAGCCTTATCACCCAGAAGCGCCTGTCTCCCCGCTAGGCAGGGCCTGCATATCTGTTCTGTCTGGGGCCCCCAGTTTCTGCACTGGGCTGAGCTGGGCTGGGCTTCCAGGCAATGCCCAGCAAGTGCTGACTACAGGACCCCATCAAGCAGCTGAATAGCGTGGGTGAAGGAGGGGTGGTAAGACTGGCCTCTGCCTGCCTGAAGACCACTTGGGATGGGGCTGCCAAGGGGACTCTCTGGGTCTGGGGGACCCCACGTTTCACCCTGCAGTCCTATTGCCCTCAGCTTCCTGCCTTAACCCATCTACCAGCTGCTGCCCCCTCCACAGCTCTTGGCACCCCAGGGCCTCCTGGCACACCGTACCCTTACCCCAGGTCCCTCTGGTGCCCCAAGATCTGACTATACTGACCTCATGTTGAGCTGTTTAAGCTGTCCCCTTTTCCCGACAGGGTCTGACACCTGGAAGTATGCAGCACAGGGGTTGGTTCAGCCATGTCATCCCTACTGCATGTCCTCGACTGTCCTGCTGGCTCTTGGTCCCCTATGCAAGACAACACCATCTCACAGAGCCAACAGTGTCCAATGCTTATGACAAGGAGTCTAGGATGACTGGCTTTGTTTCTTCCTTCCTTCCTTCCTTCCTTCCTTCCTTCCTTCCTTCCTTCCTTCCTTTCTTTCTTTCTTTCTTTCTTTCTTTCTTTCTTTCTTTCTTTCTTTCTTTCTTTCTTTCTTTCTTTCTTTCTTTCTTTCTTTCTTTCTCTCTCTCTCTCTCTCTCTCTTCTCTTTCTCTCTTTCTCTCTTTCTCTCTTTCTCTCTTCTTTCTCTCTTTCTCTCTCTCTTTCTCTCTCTCTTTCTCTTTCTCTCTCTCTTTCTCTCTCTCTTTCTCTTTCTTTCTTTCTTTCTTTCTTTCTTTCTTTCTTTCTTTCTTTCTTTCTTTCTTTCTTTCTTTCTTTCTTTCTTTCTTTCTTTCTTTCTTTCTTTCTTTCTTTCTTTCTTTCTTCTTTCTTTCCTAAGGTTTATTTATTTATTTTAATGGAGGTAACTGGTTATTGAACCCAGGACCTCATGCATGCTAAGCACGCGCTCTACCACTGAGCTATAGCACTCCCCCCTCCGATAGTTTCTTAGATAAAAATATTCAGCTATACTCAGGAGATTTCAGAATCTCCTTCCCTAGAGGAAATTCTTAGAGCCCCAGCTAAGAGTGACCTCCACCTTCTGGTTAGAGATGCTCTCCAGCACGGCTGCCCAGCACTCCCTTCCCTCCTCTTCCCTTGGCAATGTGGCCTTGCATCCTGCCAGCACCCCCAGCATTGCAGAACCAGGTACGTGGGGATGCACATGCCTAATGGCCCCAAACCACACTGGGTCCCTTGCACATGTCCCCAGAGCATGTGGCATGGACTGGAGTTCATGATTGCATCTGCACGCCAGCCAGCCGTCTATCCATCCATCTGTCCATCTGTCCATCCATCTCAGAGACAGTTCCCTCAAAGCATCATTTCTGAGATTTGGAGTCTTTCTGTTTCTTTGAATCACCGGCGGATTTGCTATTCATGTCTCCTTGAGGCCTGAAGCAAGAGCGGGCTGGCCACTCCCAGGTCTCTGGCCACACTCTCAGGGTACTGGCTCTTTGGCTCAAATGCCACCCTTGGCTTTCCAGGGCCAGGAATGAAAGGTCCCTGCTCATCTTTCCAGTGTCAACTTCCACCTCATCCTTTCATCCACCCGATTTTTCCACCACACTCACCTCTCTTATGCCTCCCAGAATCCACCCACGCTATTCCCACTTTTAGGAATGGCCTTCCTGCATCTCTCTCTTGGGATCACAGAATCATGCGGTGAAATATGCCCATGGATGTCTCTCCAGCTAGGCTGGGAGGGCTTAAAACCAGGGAGTAGATGGGACTCATGCTTGCATTCCCAGTGCATTGCATGGGCTGGAGCCACAGCAGTCTCCAGTTATGTGGGCAGGTAGAGGGTTGGGTAGGTGTTTGAGTGGGTGGATGGGTGGATGAATGGATGAATGAATAGGTGAATAGGAAAAAAATTAACATATGTATGTATATTCATGATTGGAACATTGTACTGTACACCAGAAATTGACACATTGTAACTGACTCTACTTCAATTAAAAAAAACAAATTAAAACAATAACATTTTTCATATATTTAGTTAAATAAAATATATGATTAAAATGAAAAAATAGGTGGGTTGGTGGGTCACTAATGGGTGGATGAATGGGTGCAAGCCTGGGCGAGGGGTTGGGTGATGGGTGAGTGAGTGGATGGATGGAAAAGTGGGTGATGACTATTCTAATGCTTTGGGGTTTTTTGTATTTGAAATTTTTTTCTTTTTCTTTTTTTTATTGAGGTATAGTCAGTTATAATGTGTCAATTTCTGGTGTACAGCATAATGTTTCAGTCATACATATATTCATTTTCATATTTTTTCATTATAGGTTACTACAGGATATTGAATATAGTTCCCTGAGCTATACAGAAGAAACCTGTTGTATATCTATTTTATATATATTAGTTAGCATCTGCAAATCCTGAATTCCCAATTTATCCCTTCCCACCCCTTTTCCCCCCGGGAACCATAAGTTTGTTTTCTGTGTCTGTGAATCTGTTCTGTTTTGTAAGTTCATTTGTGTCTTTTTTCAGATTCCACATGCAAGTGATGTCATACAGTATTTTTCTTTCTCTTTCTGGCTTTCTTCACTTAGAATGATGATCTCCATGTCCATCCATGTTGCTGCAAATGACATTATTTAATTCTTTTTTATAGCTGAGTAGTATACCACAGCTTCTTTATCCAGTCATCTGTCAATGGACACGTTCTAATGTTTTGACCTGTCCTGTCTGCTTCCTGGACCCTCCCCTCTGTCCTCCCCGCAACACAGAACTTATCTGTTATTATCCAGAAGAACAATCCGCTCTCTTCAGAAAGATCCTTCCTCAGTGTTAGAAATTGAAGGTGATGAAGCCACATCTACGCAACAACTTTGGAGCAGAGCTGAAGTGACAGGTTGACAGTTGGACAGACAGATCCCTCAGAGCAAGGGAACCGAAGAGCCTGGAGCTCTGATGTGCCTGGGAGGGCCAGCTGCCTTGCATGGAGACCTAAGATAGGAAGGAGATTTCTCTTTCCTCCTGGGCTGCCTCAGGGCTGCTAGAGCCACTGCGAACTTGGAGGTCTCCCCAGAGATCGCCTCTTCCTATTTCCACACTGCCCTGAATTCCACCATTAGATGAAATCATTTCCAGTAAGGCTTTGTCTTCTTCAGACAGCCTCTGCCACAAACATGTTAACTGCTTCTGGATGACTGACATTTTAGTATAAAATACCTTTTAATCTGTCATGGGAGGCAGAATTTCCGGTGGCCAAGAGAGATGAGGTAACTTTACTGTGTAAACCTGTGACCCTCTAAATGGGCAGAGAGGGGCGGAGGCTGCCAGTGATTTGACTGAAGGGTTCCGTGAGTCGTGGCTGACTGTAGGAGGCAAACATTCCTTTTGTTAACTCAACACCCTTCCCCTTTTCTTTTAAACACCACCTACCTTCCTTCCTTCCTTCCTTCCTTCCTTCCTTCCTTCCTTCCTTCCTTCCTTCCTTCCTTCCTTCCTTCCTTCCTTCCTTCCTTTATGGAGGTGCTGGGGATTGAACCCAGGACCTCATGCATGCTAAGCATGCACTCTACCACTGAGCTATACCCTCCCCCTCCCCCTCCATTTTCTTTTGACTACATGCCTCCCTCTACCCCAGTGTGTGTGGTTCTTCTGGGGCTAACTACCCCCAGCCCAGTCCAAAGCTCCAGGGGTGGACCCATGACTAGCATGGCTGATCAGGACAATCTGTCATCCTGACCACAGGATCAGGAATGGGCATGTGACCCAAGCCAGGCCACATGACCTGAAGCTGGGACTACAGGGAAAGAGGCTTCCCTTTCCCCCTATCTGTTCAGGTGGAGGTGCAGTGGCCACCCCAGGAGAGGAGCTGCTGAGAATAACGCTGTCAAAGAAAAAGCAGAGCCCAGTCCCAGTGAGAGAGAGTTCTCAGATGTGAAGTGCACACCCAGGTCTCTTCAGTTACCGGAGTAAGTCCATTGTCCTTCAGATGGTTTGACTTGTGTTTCTATCTTTTACAACCCACAGATCCCTGAAGAACACATCCACCTTCCTGCCCTCTCCTGCCCCAGTGAGGTTCTCTGCTCATTTTCAAGATTGATCCTTTGACAATGCCTCACCTTCTTCTTTTTATCTGTCTTTCACATTTTTCAATGGCTCGATTACTGATTTATTAATCATTAATCTAGGGGGGATGGCATAGCCCAGTGGTAGAATATGAGCTTAGCGTGCACGAGGTCCTGGGTTCAATCCCCAGTACCTCCGTTACCAATCAATCAATCAATCTAATTACCTCCCCCAACCCCAGAAAAAAGAAAACATACATGTTAAAAAATCAGAAAAAATAATTAACTTAAATCCTAGACCCCAAATAGGAATATGATGTTTGTATATTCCTAGCGTTGACCCATTGGGTCATTTACAACAGAAGCTAGACAAGAGTTTGCTTTGTGTGGCATCAGAGTTACAGACACATCACATTCGTATATGACTCCTGTGCCACTAGTCAACATCATTGGTCTAGCATGGGCTCTTTTTCTCTATGTCATCTCCGTTTGATTATTGATTAATTCACTATTATATAAATAAACATAAATCATACACACACACAAAAGAAGTGTCCTTTGAGGTCAAAGCATGCCAATGCCACGGTCACGGTTCTGATCCAAGGGCTGGAAAGGACCCCTCAGGCCACTGAGTCCATCCCTGGGCCCCTCCAAATTCTCCAGGCCTGCCTCAGGAGTGACCTGGACCAAAATCTCCACATTAGCCTTGGGCACCTGGGCTCTCCGCCAGCTCTGCCTCTCAGCCTGCAGGGCAACTTCCTTGTTGTGGAGGGGCGTGCCTTTCTCCTTCTTGTCTGCAGTGCTTTATCTCTGAAAGCAGGGCCTGGCGAGGGAGTAGGAAGTGGGGTGGGGGGGAGCCTCAGCTTCCAGCTGTTACGCTCTTGAAGACCATCTGTTCTCCCCTAAAAGGTGGCTGCAAAGATCCTTAACAATTCCCAGCTCCAAAGTGCCTGTGGTGCAGGTGGAGAAACCAGGGCCCTAGGAGGTGACTTCCCCCAGGGCACCCATTCTTCCATGTGTTCCTCCCCCCTTTGCCTTCTGGGCCCCAGGATCCCGTGGGTGGCAGCACGGGGATGCCAGAGAGAGCTAGCCAGCTGTATCTTTGCTGGCCAGGGATCTGACTCACTGATCCATCGCCCAGGGAGCACTTGCTGGGTGTCGTAGCCTAGGATGGTGCAGCTGGGTCCTGCTAGGCCAGCGTCTGGAAGGGGTCCCACGCATCCTTTCCAAGCTGTCTGCCATTGGCAGTCCCACAAAGCACACAGACCTAATGACTGGCAGCAGACATATATTGAGCGCTTGCTCTGTGCTGGACAATTTAAAGAGCTTTTCTTCCATTATCTCAGTTGATCTTTTCCACACCACTGTAAGGCAGGAACCATAATTACCGGCATTTCATCGATAAGGAAGCTGCGGCTCGGCAACCTGCCCGAGAAGAAAGCCGTTCCTACTGGAGTTACTAGCCAAGTAGCAGCCCAGGATGACAGTGGGGGCATTTTGGCACCTGCATGTCCTTAATAAGCCCACCTAAACCACCATTGTCCAGGATGGGGACGGGAAGCTGGCTGTGTTTTAGATCTGAATGGGGGCACAGCCCTGAAGGTGGGGACCAACAGGGGTGGCCCCTCACCCCAGAGGGTCATTCCACATCCTCAGGGTGGGGAGGTGTCACAGCCCCCCTATTCCACACACTGTGCAAAGCACAGCCCCTCCCTCCAGGAGCCGGGCAGAGCCCAGAATGGCCTGGATTCAGCTCTGTCTCCCAACCCCAGCCTCTGAGGCTCACTTCATGCGAGTCCCTTCTTTTCCACCTTGGTGACCTCATCTGTGCTATGAGCTGATAGATGCCGTTAAAGGGAAATCTCCAAAGCGGTAACATCACAACTCATACAAATATAAAGTGAATGCATACCAAAGATTTTATTTAGGTCTTTTATTAATGAGAGAACTGGGAAGACGTTACAATCAGACTCTGCAGACAGATGTAAATGAACTTGCCAGGGGCTGCACCAGATATTTGGAACCATCTTCTCTACAGGGCAGAAATCAGTTGTATATCTACATACAAAGTTTATTTGCACATTTAATAACGGGAATCCTCAGGTCTGTGCATGTTAACTCTTTCTCAAAAAAAAAAATGTTAAGCATAAGACTTATTGTACCTAGGTTTAATGGAAGTCCAGTAAGACCTTGTTATATCTGTTACAAATGTATCAGCAAGAAAAATAACTTGGTGTGATATTCTTATAAGTAACTTAAATGCAAATGAGAAAGAGCTTTTGGGTAAACTCTTTAGGAATTATTATTATCATTATTATTTTTTATTGAAGTACAATCAGTTACAATGTCAATTTCTGGTATATAGCACAATGTCCCAGTCATGCATATACATACATATATTCGTTATCATATTCTTTTTCATTAAAGGTTATTACAAGATATTGAATATAGTTCCCTGTGCTATACAGAAGAAATTTGTTTTTATCTATTTTTATATATAGTGGTTAACATTTGCAAATCTCAAGCTCCCAAATTTATCCCTTCCCACCACCCCCTTTGCACATGTTAACTCTTGTCTCTATAGTTTCAAAATGGCCCAGCCAGAGACAAGGGTGCTGCCCCTATGGCTCAGATAAGCTGTAAAGTCCCCTAGATGCACCAAGTCCCATTGAAAGGACACCTGGGAATAGTTCTGTCCATTTAAAAGCCCTTCATTGTTTTTCCTGACAATGTATAGGGCTGAACTAGACAATGGCTGAGACTTTTTTTTCCAGCTCCTAGGCGTTCCTGGGCTGAGAAGTGCCCAGCCCTTGGGGTTACATCCACTTTCTGACTCATCCATCTCCTCACTTCTTTGCTTTCAAGCCCTGGACACTGAGGGGCACCACCAGGTCACAGAGGGCTTTTGTGAACTTCAGGGAAGGATGTTTCTGCCTCCTGATGGACATGGCCCCAGGCCAGGACCCAGGGATGCTAGAGGCACCCAGGCTGTATTTCTGCCCCCACTTTCCTCCTTGGCTAGGTGTCTCTGGCCAGGGCACAGCCTGACCAGCTGTGCACAGTGGCCTGCTGCCACGTGACACTCCACAGTCACTAGTGGTGACCCCCTGAAGGATCTAAAAGAAAGCTATCTGCTTAGGTTTGAGGTAGGAGCACAGAAAGGCTCTGATGCTACACTTGAGAGGCTTTTTTTGGGGGCGGTGAAGATGGGCAGGGCTAGGGCACTGAACCTAGAAGGGTGGACCTCTCTGCTCTCTCAAAACCTGCTCTCCATCTGGGCCGGATTTGGAATTCAGGAGCTGCAGTCACCATTGTCCAACCTGAGCCAGGAGAAGGGTTTTGGGGGAGTCTCTCTGTCTCCCCTACTTTGCCTGGGCAAGTTGGTGGGGAATCGGGGTTAGCAGTGGAGCTGCCCCCTCCTCACCCAGGGTGGCAGCCCCATGAGGCCTAGCCTCTCCCAACCCATTTCCAAGCCTTGCTCCTGGGGGCAGGGTGTGAAGACTCAAAAGTGGCAGAGGAGCAAGATGGGGACTCAGTGGCAGGGAGCAGCCATTCTGCCGGCTCGCTGCCTGTGTGCTACTCTTCCGGGCTCAGTGCTTCCCTGGGCCTGGGCTGCAGGCAGGCAAGACCTTTGACGAAGGATACTGAGGCTGGGAAAGGGCAGATGGCTTCCCCGAGGCCTCAATGACCCATGGAACCCTGAACAGCTTCCTAAGTGTAAGCTGCCCACTCCAGGGGTAGATAGACAGTGCTCCCCACCTACCAACCCTCATTCAGCTCTAGGCCCCTCCCTGGCCGGGGCATCTGGTCTCCTATGAGCTATGAGAGAGTCAGATACACTTTCTTGACTGAACACTTGCTGTCCCACTCTCAGATCTTTGCCTTCTGAGTCGAGGCCTTTGTCTTGACTGTTTTTTTTTAAATCTTGATGACTTTATTATTTTTTTTTTGCTATACAAATCAACTTAAAATTTTAGAACATTTATTTTATTTTTGTACTATTTATTTATTTGGGGGGATTTATGTTTATTTATTTATTTTGATGGTGGTACTGGGGATTGAACCTAGGACCTCATGCATGCAAAGCATGCACTCTACCACTGAGCTCTACCACCCCCGCCCCGTAAATCAACTTATTTATTTGTTTATTGAAGTATAGTCGATTTACAATGTTGTGTTAATTTCTAGTGTACAGCATAATGATTCAGTTATACATATATATATATGTATATATTCCTTTTCATATTCTTTTTCATTATAGGCTATTACAAGCTATTGAGTGTAGTTTCCTGTGCTATACCTTGTTGTGTATCTGCCTTGATTTCTGTCTTTGTAGCTTAGAGGGCCCTGTAATGTTGTCCCAAACTGAAGAAAGAAGGCTGGGCCTTTATTTAGCTGTGGGGTGCCCCCACTCCTGGAAGGGAGCATGACATTGGGCACAGGCAGCTGACTTCAATGGAGTACAGTTCCCCAAGATAGCTGGCAGAACATGGGAACAGGATTGTCAGGATTTTGTGCCTGGAGCAGTGAACACTCATTGCTAACTGAACAATCTCTGGGTTCTGTTAGCATAGAAGAAAAGGGGAAAGTATATTAGATGTGCCACTAACAAGGCTTGCCACAAACAGACCTCTACAAAATTATTTTGGAATAATTGCATATGGATATAATTTACTGAAGCAGTCTCCCTGTTGCTGGACATTTGGCTGTTTCCAGCTTTTTGCTATTGTCCACTGTACTGCAATAAACAGCCTTGTAATTTTTCTCTGCCCATGTCCTCAATTATTTCTTCAGGATGAAATGCTGCATGTGTAATTGCTAGGTAGGGGGACCTTCTAAACATTTTTGATTTAGATTACCAAGATGTACCTTAGAAAGGCTCTACAAATGTTTTGTTTTCACCGAGCAGTCAATGAAGAGGTCGATCTTTACTGACACTGGATATTCACATTCTCATTAATTTCATCAGTTTTATATTCCCGTCCCGGCACGTCTAGGCCCTCCGCATTGCCCTGGGCCCTCTTCCCTGCACCCTCCTACTCCACCCTTTAGGAAGCCTGACCTGAATCTCTTCTCCCTGCTCTGAGCAGCTTCCTGGCACTTCTGCTTCATATCACGGAGGCTTATAAGCATTACTCATCTTTCCTGGAGTCTGGGCACATCATCTCCGGGTTGCCAGAGTCCAGCACAGTGCTCAACTGAGGAGCATGGGACTGAATGAAGGAAGAGGCACTTTCCAAGCTCTAACTTTGTCTCCAATAACAGGGTTTGAGAAAAGCAAAACGGTCCTGAATTCCACTCCCCTCCTGACTTTGCCAAAACCTGGATTTCTAGAAGAAGCACATTCCTTGGTTTCCCTTATAATCCCTAGCCAGGTGTAGGTGGAAGGAAAGCTGCATGCCTATCCCTGCAACAGATGCCCCACATGCACCCCCAGGGAGACACGTGCACAGACACCAAGATCCAAGCTCACAGGCACATCTGAACACTTGATTGCATGCCGTGTACAGGGCCCTACACACATGTACGCACACTAAGGATTCACGTACACACATACTCTGAACCAGGCCCACGTCCGCACATGAAACCATGCACACACATGTGCATGGGTCTCCAGAGTTACACCTGCACAGATACTGAGGCCATGGCCACAGGCACACCTGCACCCATCCACACACACATGCACATTCATACAGGGCCCATGGACAGATATGCACCAGTGCACACACACATTCATGGGTGCCCAGAGGTACAGATGCCCAGACACCACACGGTCCAAGCTCCTGAGCACACATGTGCCTGTGTGCACACACATGTGCATCCATGAGCCCTCCAGGCAGCCAGTCCCAGGAAATACCTGAAGCCATGCCCATACACATGCCCAGGCCCAGGCTCTCAGGTCAATTACACTGCAAATACACGAGCACCCATCGTATGCTTGCACAGACACTAGACACACAAGCCTGGGCCAATGGGCTCCGCTGTACCAGTGCAGTCACACACAGCCACGCATGCACACCCTGGGGTATGCACAGACACACACAAGACACAAACAGGCTTCCACCCGTGGCAATAAGGGTTTGAACGCGGAATGTCATGCATGAGCATATTGGTGTGTATGCACAATTGCATTTCATATAAACCTTTGTCAGGGTACAGGCTCCTGTGTCCCTGCTGGGCTCATCTGCTCCTGAGCACCTCCACTCGAGTGCACACTTGCACCTGTGTAATGCACATACACACCTGCCCCGCAACCAGCACAGCCTAAATGCACACACATGTACCCCATGTGTGCGCATGTATGAACACATTGTAAATGCAGTTTTCCCCAGCCCCTGCCATCTAGAGTGATTCAGACATTTGTCCTTAACCTTGGGCTGCCACCAGGCCTGCGATGACACCATCACAGCTACTCTCCCAAACCAAGGCACCGGTGGCTGTAAAACTGCATATGTGTTCCGTGGGAGAATAGCCTGGTATGAATCAGGTTTGGGTGGGGCTCTCAAAGGAGACTTAGGGCCATTCTGGAAGCTCCCCAAACAATTCTCGCTCATCTTGCAGAGTGGCTGAGAATGTTCTGCAGATCTAGCCCCCAGAATCCAATCCGTGGGAGTCCTGCAGATTTCACCCTGAGTTTCCCGGGGCTACACATCCCTTCTCTGAGCTGAAGCCCCCTTCAACTAGACAAAGAGGCTGTGCTGAATTTTCTTTTCACCTGAATGCCTGCTGCCCTCATGCATGGCCAAAATGAGACTCCTGGGGTCAGATCTGAAACTGAGAGGCAATGTGTTAGTCTGTTCGGGCTGTCATAACAAAATACCACAGACTGGGTGGCTTAAACAACAGACATTTATTTTCTCACAGTTCTGGAGGCTGGAAGGCCAAGATCAAGGTGCCATTGGAGCTGGTTTCCGGTGAGGCTTTTCTTCCTGGCTTGGAGACAGCCGCCTTCTTGCTGTTTCCTCACATGGGCTTCCTTCTGTGCATGTGTGTGTGGGAAGAGCTCACTGGTGTCTCTTCTTCTTTTCATAAGGCCATCAGTCCTACTGGATTCGGGCCCACCTTTAGGACCTCACTTAACCTTTATGACTTCCTCGAAGGCCTTATCTCCAAAAACAGTGACACTAGGGGCTGGGGCTTCAACATATGAATTTGTAGGGGGGTACACAGCTTAGGGATTAACAGTCAACAAACAAAGTGCTACCTTGAGCAGCTGCAGGATGGCTACGGCTCCTCCTTTTCCTCAGGTGCGTTCCTGAGACGTGTCTGTGCAGAAACCAAATGGAGAGGAGGAGTAAAGACAGGCACGGTCACAGCCTTTCTCATAGACAGAATTCTTTATCGCTTGCCAAATACTGCACTTTATTTATTTATTTGTTTTAATTGAAGTATAGTTGGTTTACAATGTTGTGTTAATTTCGGGTGTACAGCACAGTGATTCAGTTATACATATATATATATTCCTTTTCATATTCTTTTTCATTATAAGCTATTACAAGATATTGAAAATAGGTCCCTGTGTTATACTGTAGGACCTTGTTGTTTATCTCTTTTATATATAGTAATGTGTATCTGCCAATCCTGAGCTCCCAATGTATCCCTTCCCACCTCTTTTCCTTTTGGTAACCATTCTCTGTTCTCTGTCTGTGAATCTGTTTCTGATTTGTAAATAAGTTCATTTGCGTAATTTATTTAGATTCCACATATAAGCGATATCACGTGGTATTTTTCTTTCTCTTTCTGGCTTACTTCACTAAGTACAACAGTCCCCAGGTCCATCAACGTTGCTAGTATGGTCAGTCTTATTAAGATTCGCCATTCTAATAAGTGTATAATGACATCTCAGTGTGGTTTTAATTTGCATTTCTCTAATGACTAATGATGTTGAGCATCTTTTCACATGTTTATTTGCCATCTGTATTTCCTCTTTTGGTACAGCGTCTGTTCAAATCTTTTGCCCATTTTCTAATTAGGTTGTTGGTTTTCTTATTACTGAATTGTGGACATTCTTTATATATTCTAGGTACTGGTCCTTTGTCAGATAATGCATTTGGAAGATATTTTCTCCCAGCCTGTGGCTTACCTTTTCACTTTTACATTATACTTTTGTATCTTATTTTGTTTCAGTCATACTTTCAACAAATTTTTTTTTTATTGAAGTCAAGTCGATTTACAATGTTGTGTTAGTTTCTGGTGTACAGCATAGTGGTTCAGTTATATATATGTACATGTATATATATTATATTTCTTTTTATATTCTTACCACATAATCCAGCAATCCCACTCCTGGGCACATATCCAGAGGAAACTATAATTCAACAAATATTTTTAAGTGTGTCAGGCACTGCTCTAGGTACTCAAAACACAGAAGGGAACACAACAGGCACAAATCTCTGTCTTTAGGAAACTTCCATGCCCAATATTATTCAATAGGCAGTGGAGAACATGAAATTAACCTGTTGGCTATTCTATTTGTCTCCTCAACCCACTGCCCCTCCTTCTCTGTCCTGCCCCATGTCTCCGTGTGGATTTCATCAGCCAGGCTCTGCTCCCACTGGCTTCCAGCTGAGAGGCCCTGGTAGGTGACTGGACAATGCGAGGACAGAGAAAGCTGGTTGTTCACTGACCAAGGCTGGGTTCCAGCTGGGTGCCCCTTCAGGCCTAAGAATGGTGACAGCATCCCTCTGATGCCAGTTCCCGGGTACCTCAGCGATCTTATTGGTTTACTGAACCCTCCCCTCACCTCTTTAACAACCCCCTCATTAAGGTCTCTTCAAAATCCCACCCATGTATGCCTTGTGTTTCCCCACCCACCCACCCCAGGGCCCTGGCTGACTCAATGAGTAGACATATAATATACTATTAGGAAGTACTAAGTGCAGTGAAGGAAAACAAAGCAGGACACAGGGGTGCAGAAGAATGAGGTGCTATTTTGGATAGTCAGGGAAGACTTCCTAAGGAGATGATCTTTAAGCAGAGAAAAGAAGAAAGTGAAGGGGGCAGCCATGTCACTGTGAACAACATGCAGATCTTGGGAAGAGTGTCCAAGCAGAGGGTAAACAGCAGGTGCAAAGGCCCTGGGGTGGGCTAATGCTTGGTGTGTTTACAGAACATCAAGGAGGCTGGTGTGGTTGGAGAGAATAGGTGAGTAGAGACACCGGAGAGATTGGCAGGGCAGGAATGATTCTACCCATTTGCCAAAGGCAGAAACCCAGGGCCCAGGGAAAGGCAGAGCTGGCCTAAGGTCCCACAGTGAGGTCCCCATGGCTTCTCCCCAACATATGCTGTGTTTCTGGGCAATAGGAGGAGCACTGCCATATGCCCCAGAGAGGATGTATAGCCCCCTGGGGAGGCCTGTCAAGTGGTTATGGTACTGGCCCCTGTGGCCCCTGTCCTCCATGGTTCAGCCTGCTCTCTGATCTAAGAACTTACTTCAGTCTCTCCTCACAGCAGTCAGAAGGTCCTATTACAGCCCAAGTCAGCCCACATCCCTCTTCTGCTCAGACCCCTGTTTCATCTCACTCAGAGAAAATGCCAAAAATCCTCCCCGTGGTCAGCGAGGCTGCATAGGACCAGGCCCCATCACCTCTCCAACCTCACCTCCTGCCACTGGCCCCCTGTCTCACTCTGTTCACTGTACCTCAAATGCGCAAGGCACACACCCACCTCGGGGCCTTTGCACAGGCTTTCCCCCTTTGTCTGGATCACTCTCCAGATGTAACTCCTCCTGGGGTCACACTGATTGGTATATGAATCCTCCCAGGGTTGCACAGTCTGGAGTGTGGACACTCCTAGGATCAAACAGACAAGGGTGTAGACACTCATGAGGTCATGAGATTTGGGTATAAGCAAACCTGGGGTCACGCTGATTGGGGTGTGGATCTCCTGGGATCACAGAGACAAGGTTTGGACACACCTGAGGTCACACACTCAGATGTGGAGGCTCTAGGGGGTCACACACACTGGGACGTGGACACGGCTGAGGTCATGCAGAATGGGAGGTGGTCACCCTTGAAGTATCACAGGCTGTAAGATGTTCTCTTAGAGTCCTATGGAGCGGGGTGTGGACGTTTCTGGAATCATATAGACTATGATCTGGTACTTCCTGGTTTCACACAGACTTAACTTTGGGCCCCCTGAGAGTCAGAAACTCTGGGGTCTGGATACTTCTGGGGTCCCACAGACTGGGACAAGGGCATGACTGAGGGCACATCCACTGGGGAGCCACTGTGGTCAAATGACCATGGCGTGGAGATTGCTGGACGATCATGGGCTCGGCTGTGGCTACCTCTGTAGTCACAATGCTTGTGGTGACACCAATGGAAGCAGAGATGCCTCTTGGGACACACAGACGGGGGTGGATACTGAATGGGGGAATCGACATCCCTGTGGTCACAGATACTGGGGCGTGGAGACTCCTTTGGTCACACAAATGGAGGACATCCTCCCCTGGGTCACCCAGACTGGAGTGTGAAGCTGCCAAGAGTCACAGGCACAGGAGTCTCATCTTCCTGTGGTCACAGTGATGGGAGCACACCCTCTGGAGGCCACAGACATGCCTGTGTAGACACACTGTGCCAGAGACCGTGGGGTTTAGACAACACTGGGGGCCCAGACACTTGAGATAGGACATGGCTTCTGTTACCAGAACTTAGGTGTGGACATTCCTGGGTCATGGAGACTGGGGAATGGAGACTCCTGAGGTGGCTGAACTGGGACAAAACCATCCTGGAACTTCACAGGCTGAACTGAGGACACCCACGGGAGCGTGGCTACCTCTGGGATCACATAGTTTGAGACGCACACACTCATGGTGCCACTCAGACTGTGGTGAGGAAACTCCTGCGGTCACCCAGACCAAGCTGTGGCCACTCCCAGACTCACTCTGACTGTGGGGTAGACATTCCTGGGGTGTGGATGTTTCTGGAGTCAAACCTCAGGATGTGGACACAGCCAGGGTAAAACACACAGGATCCTTCCGGGGTCACAAAGACTAGGGGAGGACACATTTGTGGAGTGGAGACACCCCTTTGCTCACATCATGCAGACGAGTTCAGTGACTCTGAAGGTCACAGACTGGGAAATGGACACTCCTGTGGTCCCGCAGACGATGTAGTGAACGAGCCTGGGGCCACAGAGACTTAGATGCGGACACTCCTGGCTCCCATACTGGCTGGCAACTCCTGGAGTGACACCCTGGTGGTCACAGATGCTGGGGTGTAGAGACTTCACTCATCATAGTCTGGGCTGTTAAAAACCCTGTGACTCACACAACCAAGGGTGTATCATCCTGGGGACACACAGACTGGGTGGTGGCCACCCTTGTGGTCACACTGAAAGGTGATCATCCCCTAGGGTCACGTAGACTATTGACTAGATCCTTCTAGAGAAACACAGGCTGACTGTGGGCTCTCCAGGGGTGACATACATGGGAGCACGAACACGCCTGGCAGTTTGTGGTCTGAGGAACGATCACTCCTAGGGGACACTGACGGGGAGATGGAGAGCCAACAGTGACAGACTGGGCTGTGACCAAATCTGCAGTAAGACAGACTATGGGTGTGCTTCTCTGAGGACACACATTGGGGTCCGGAGACTCCTGGGGTCACACAGAGGGGGTGGACACTTCTGTGGTGACAAAGGCTGACATATGGCCACTGGTGAGGTCACCCAGACTGGGACATGGGCGCTACTGCTGACTGACCTACTCAGCAGTGGGCACCCCTGTGGTCAAAGAGACTGTAATTTTCACAACTCTGTGGTCAGAAGCTTTGGGCTATGCACACTTACGGGGTCACACATACTATGTTTTGAATACCCCAGGTGTCACACAGACTGGAGTGTATACCCTCCTGTGGTGATATGAACTACGCTATAGGCACTTTTGGAGGGGACAATGACTAGTAACCCTTGGGGTCACACCGACTGGGGAATGGACACCCATTGTTGTCACACAGTTTAAGCAGTTGACACCCTGTGGACAAACTGACAGGGGGGTATACACTTTTGGTGTGACACAGGCTGGGGTCACAGGGACTGGAGAATAAAAGTTTGTGTCATCACAGACTGGGATGGAAACACTCCAGGAGTCACTCAGGCTAAAGTAAGTACTCCACTGGGGACATACCATCTGGGGTATATGTACCTCTGTGGAAAAACTGACTTTGGTGTGGAAAATTCTGGGGTCAGAGGGGTGTGGAGACTCCTGGAGTCACAAGATGAGGGCATCCATGCTCAGGGCCAGACGGGTGGAGAGTGGGCACTCCCAAGATGGGAGACTGGGCCTAGGCCAGGCTGGGCCCTCCTGGGCCACATACTTGGGAGTGTGGGTGCCCTGGGCCACGTAGACTGGGGTATAGACATTGCTCCAGTTGAGAGACTTGTGTGCATATGCTTCTGATGTCACACAGATGGGGGCGGACACAACTAGGGACACGCAGCCTGCGGTGAGTACACTCACGGGGGCCTAAAGGCTGGTGTGTCCCCGCTCCTGGGAATTCAGGTGTGCGCGCTCCTGGGGCCTGACGCCGGTGCCGACCCTGCTGAGTTTGCATGGGAATGGGCGTGGATACCCCTGCGGTCACACCTCTTGTGCGGAGACTTCCGTCATACATTCCTGGGGTCAGACAGACTGGGGTGTGGACATTCCTGTGGTCATACCGACGTGGTGAGAAGATTCCCGGTTAACGTACTGTGGTGCGGCCCCTCCCCCAGGGTTACAGACTCAGTATGGACACTCCCAGGGTCACAAAGTCAGGGACAGAAATACCTAGGGTCACAGACTGGATGTTGGTAGCTCTGAGGTCAGTGGACTGGGGTGTGGACAGAGAATGTGAGTTACTAAAGATACGGCAGCAAGCTGCGGAAACTGGGTGTGCTCATGTAGCTGGTGTTTGCCAGCTCCTGTTTGCTAGATTACAGACATTCAGGACTGCAGTCATGGCCGACTTTCTGACATTTCTTTAAGAAAGGGGTTCTTAACATTAAAAAAATGTGTTCTGGGGAACACTTTGGCATCTGGTTAAATCTGTGGATGCCTTCACATTTTAAAAAGCATATATTTAGAAAAATGTACTAAAAAGGAGGCACAAGAAGTATTTTAAAAAGCATCCATGTGTGTGCATAAGCGTGCATGCACACACACACACACACACACAAATACACAGGATTATTATGGAAACCAATGAAATATTATGGAGGTTCCTCAAACAATTCAATAGAACTACGGCATGATCCAGTGATCTCTGGATCCCAAATATGTACTTCTGGGTATATTTCCGAACGAGATGAAATCACCACCTCAAACAGTACATGCACCCCCATGTTCGCTGAAGCATTATTCACAGTAGTCAAGGTGTGGAGGGTGTAGCTCAGTGGTAGAGTGTGTGCTTAGCATGCATGAGGTCCTGGGTTCAATCCCCAGTACCACCGTTAAAAACAAACACATCAGTCAAGATATGGAAACAAACTAGGTGTCTGTCAACAGATGAGTGGATAAAGAAAAGGTGGTATAGGCATACAATGGTATATTTATTATTCAGTCATAAAAAAGGAAACAGACCTTGAGGACATTATACTAAAAGAAGTAAGTCAGAGAAACAGATATACTGTAAATTTCACTTACATATGGAATCTTAAAATGGGTGAAGGTGGTCAAAAGGTACAAATTTCCATCTATAAACAAGTTCGGGAGATGTGATGTACAGCATAGTGACTCTACTTATCAATAATCTATTGTATATTTGAAAGTTGTAAAAGAAAGCAAATCTTAAAAAAAAAATAAAGAAAGCAAATCATAAAAGTTCCCAAAAGACCCAGAATTACCAAAGCAAAATAGAAGAAAAAGAACAGAACTGGAGGAATAACCCTCCCAGACTTCAGACAATACTACAGACCTACAGTAATCAAAACAGCATGGTATTGGCATAAAAACAGACATATGGATCAATGGAATAGAATAGGAAGCCAAGAAATAAATCCACAGACCTATTGTCAATTAATCTTTGACAAAGGAGGCAAGAATATACAACGGAGAAAAGACAGTCTCTTCAGCAAGTGGTATTGGGAAAACTGGACACCTGCATGTAAATCAATGAAGTTAGAATACTCCTTCACTCCATACACAAAAATAAACTCAAAATGGCTTAAAGACTTAAATATAAGACAAGACATGATAACTCATCTAGAAGAAACATAGGCAAAACATTCTCTGACATAAATCTTAGCAATGTTCTCCTAGGGCAATCTATCCAGGCAATAGAAATAAGAAAGAAAATAAACAAATGGGACCTAATTAAACTTATAAGCTTTCGCAAAGCAAAGGAAACCATAAGCAAAACAAAAAGACAACCCATGGAATGGGGGAAAATATTTGCAAATGCTGTGACTGACAGAGGCTTAATTTCCAGAATATATAAACAGCTCATACAACTTAATGACAAAACAAACAACTGAATCCAAAACTGGGCAGAAGACCTAAACAAGCAATTCTCCAATGAAGACATACAAATGACCAATAGGCACATGAAAAAATGCTCAATATCACTAATTATCAGAGAAGTATCACCTCACACCAGTCAGAATGGCCATCATTCAAAAGTCCATGAATGATAAATGCTGGAGAGAGTGTGGAGCAAAGGGAACCCTCCTATACTGTTGCTGAGAATGTAGTTTGGTGCAGCCATACGGAAAACAGTATGGAGATTCCTCAAAAAACTAAAAATAGACTTACCATATGATCCAGCAATCCCACTTCTGGGTATGTATCTGGAGGGAACTTGAATTCAAAGAGATATATACACCCCAATGTTCACAGCAGCACTATATACAATAGGCAAGACATGGAAGCAACCTAAATGTCCATTACAAATGACTGGATAAAAAAACTGTGGTATATTTATACAATGGAATACTACTCAGTCATAAAAAATAAAATGCCATTTGCAGCAACATGGGTGGACTTAGAGATCATCATTCTAAGTGAAGTAAGCCTGAAAGAGAAAGACCACATGATATCACTCATATGTGGAATCTAAATAAAAAAGAAAGAAAAAAAAGGACACTATGAACTCACCTACAAAACTGAAACACTCGCAGACATAGTAAACAATCTTACAGTTACTGGGGAAAGGGGGTGGGAAGGGATAAATTTGGGAGTTTGAGATTTACAAATGTTAGCCACTATATACAAAAATAGACTTAAAAAGTTTCTTCTGTATAGCACAGGGAACTATGTTCAACATCTTGTAATAATCTTTAATGAAAAAGAATATGAAAATATATGTATGTATATGCATGACTAGGATATTGTGCTGTACACGACTGACACATTGCAAGTGACTGTACTTAAATTATTAAAAAGTTCCCATCACAAGAAAAAAAATTGTAACTATGGGAGGTGATAGATGTTAACTAAACTTGGGGTAATCATTTTGCAATATGCACACACATTAAATCATTACTGTTGTACACTTTCAACTGACACAATGTTTGATATCAATTATACCTCAAAAAATTGCAAAAATCTTACCATATTAAAATGAAATGATACTGGGGTACTGTATTATATATGAACTTTTTTATTAGTACATCAAATTATAACATCTTATTCAAAGTAGTGACCCATGTGAACAATACTTTAAGCTGCCCGCAACAACTGTAATGTAACATAAAAAAGTAACTGTGATCTGCATTGCTGGGAAAGTTGCAGTCACTGCTTTCAGTATTGTAATTTGCTGCCAGCATTCAGATTTGGGAGTAACACAAAATTTGTTATATTAGTGAAAGTAAAGATATCATATTTCCCTGCATCAAAGTCACAGGTAACCCTGACTTCTATCCAGATTAAAACCCCCTGCTTTTGGGGTAAATTCTGGACATAAATCAGGACACTGCTGGAAAGACTTAGAGAAGAAGCAAGACCTCATTCAAGAATCCCTCTGCATGACTGGATAAAGAAGATGTGGTACATATATACGATGGAACACTACTCAGCCATAAAAAAGAATAAAATAATGCCATTTGCAGCAATATGGATGGACCTGAAGATTGTCATTCTAAGTGAAGTGGGCCGGAAAGAGAAAGAAAAATGCCATATTGACATAATTTATATGAGGAATCTAAAAAACAACAACAATAAGGACACAAATGAACTAATTATTTTGCTTTCTTGAATATGTGTAAGCACATTTGACTGTCCTTTATGATTGGATTACCGTATTTTGTTGATTCTTATCTTGTAGTTGGCTTTATTCCTTTGATAACTATGTAAGTTTAAAAAGCTAAAGATCTAATCTGTTCTTAGAAACCATGATCAGTACATATATGAAAACTAAAAAAAAGGTGCAGTATATTGTATATATGTATTTACATGCAGTATAATGTGTATGTGCAGTCAAACTGTAATAAAAAAAAATCCCTCTGCAGTGCAGATGGACATGCCGTGAAGTTTCTCTCCTCCCTGTGTTCGTGGTGATTGTTCCAGGTTCCCACTCGGGG
The DNA here is from genome assembly GCF_009834535.1 of Camelus ferus. Taxonomy (NCBI): domain Eukaryota; kingdom Metazoa; phylum Chordata; class Mammalia; order Artiodactyla; family Camelidae; genus Camelus; species Camelus ferus. The sequence continues at coordinate 43,011,472 of NC_045732.1, read as the reverse complement.
CTTGTATGTTCAGGATCCGATGATGAGATATTTCAAAACAAGTTCATCAACTCAAGTTCTGGTTTTCCTGACAGCAAACAGCTTCCGAGTCCTTATCAGATTGCCAGCTAACTGAAGGTCAAAGTAAAAGGAAGTTTTAAACCAAAAGGTATTTTCCCACTGTCTTCTACTAGAATCTTTGTTTGCTCAGCTACTAACATTTTTGTGAAGCTTTGTTTCCCCTTCTATTGTCAACCATAATCCACAGAAAAATGTACAGAACATGTAATAATGTTCATTCTCTTTGATGTGTAGTTTCTCCATTGTGAATATACCAGGATTTAATGATCCATTCTGCAGCTGATGGGTGTCTGGGCTGCATCTAATCTGGGGGTACTACAAATAGTGCTGGCTAGGAGCATTCCAGTACTCATTTCTTAGGAGTGGAATTGGCACACATGCAGCTTAAGCAAATACTGCCTAACAATCTTTCCACAGTGGCCGCACCACTTTATGCCGCCATTGGTGTATATGAGGGTCCCAACTGTTGCATGTCTTTCCAGACACTGGGTCTTGTTAATCTTTTTAGCCGTAGCTTGCATTTCCCCAAGGAGCAGCTTTTCATGTACTTATTGACCATTCTCATATTTTCTTTTCCTTCTTGATTTTTAGGAGCTTTTTAATATCAAGGATAACTATCTATAGGGATTATAAATATCTTTTCCCATTGTGATTTGCCATTTCATTTTTTTTAAAGGGGTCTTTTTTACTTCTTATTTTAATGTAACACTTGGTCTGAATAACCTGCTAAGCCATTGTCAGAAAGGGACATCCTTGGGGGGAGGGCATTGCTCAAGTGGTAGAGCGCATGCTTAGCATGAACGAGGTCCTGGGTTCAATCCCCAGTACCTCCCCTAAAAATAAATAAGTAACCTAATTACCTCCCTCCCCCCCGGCCAAAAAAAGAAAAAGAAAGGGATGTCCTCTAATGTGGTGTCCTGAGGATGAGAAGCCCTCCAGCACTGACAGCCCAGGCTGTTCCAGGCAAACTGGTCCCTCGCTGCTCCCTCACACACCAGGCACAGTTCTACCTCAGGGCCTTTGCACCTGCTATTTCCTCTTCCTGGAATGCCCTTCCCCTAGATAAATACAAGGATCCCCTCCCTCAACTTATTCAGGTCTCTGCTCAACATGACCTCAGTGAGACCATCCCTGATAACCCTCTTAAAACCTGCAAACTGCCACTCCCTAGAATTTTTGATCTCTTTATCCTGCTTTAAAAATTTTTCATATCCCATATTATTACTTTTACATATTACATATTACACATGTATATAGAGATAGTGTGTGTGGGTGGGTGGAAACTCCTGCATTCAGACTATGTTATCGTTTATGACCTTTCCCCCAAACTAGGAGCTCTGAGGGCCGGGATATTTGCCTGTTTTGTTCCTGCTCTATCTCCAAACCTAGAACAACGCCCGCACATAGCACATGCTCAATAAATGTTTACCAAATGCCTCAGTGTGTAAGATGTAAAATGCTTAAATCAGTTCCTGGCATATAACATCAGGTGTTTTAGTAAAGGTTTGCTGAAAGAAACCTTACCTGTTGACATAAAAATTGCAAAAGTGAAATTTTACTGTTTTTTCTTCAAGGTGTCCTTTACTCAAACCCTTAGATAAAAAAGCAAATTTACCTGAACGTGTTAAGGTGAACAATTCATTTCACTGTCTTCCACCTACCCAAGAAAAAGAAAAGGGGCTCAGACACTTGGCTAAATTTTTCCATTCATTATACTTGGTTTTACCCATTGATTTTTATAGGTATTGGGAGGCAAGGAAAAGACTTGCCCCAGAAACCATGAGATCTGGGGCAGAAAGAGGCACACGGGGAGGGGGTCACTATGGGCAGAGAGGAAGGGCACCCAGGGCCCTGGGCCCAATTTCCAGACCTCAGAGGCCAGCATGGTGTGGCGCTGTGGGGCGGTGAGGGGCTGCGGCAACGTGTCCACTGTGCCAATGGGACAGTCCTGGGGGCGGATCTCCTTGGCCAGCCGCCCCTTCTTCTTCAGCGTGCAGGCCTCCTGGTATGGCGGTGAGATGGGGGGCTGCGTGGGTGGAGTGTACTTGTACTCTGAGCCGTCCTCTAGCTGCAGGGACACGTTGTGGGGGATGGTGAGGACCTGGGAACCTAGGACAGCACTCCTCCACCCACCCACTGTTGGCTGGGCACTTACGTCCAGTGGGTAACTGCGGTCTGAATCGTAGGCACTCAGGTCCCCACAGGTCACAAATGGCACAATGATCCGGGTGGGACCATCTAATTGGTTGAAATCTGGATCTGACAAGCAGGGAGCAATGAGAGAGGACAGGGCTGGGGTGTCTGGGACCAGTCATGACTCAGGCCACATGCAGCATGGGTACTGAGGCCTCCCCATGTATCTACCAACTACTCTTACACTCCACTGGAAATCCTTCATTTGGCTCAGATCACCTCCTCAGGGAAGCCCTTCATGATCACCCATCCTAAAGCATATCCTCCCCGCCCCCACTTTTCTCTCATTGCACTTTATGTCCACTTGCCAACCTAACATATGCCACCTGGACTCTGTCTCACTTAAGTGTGTTCACCACAGGAGCAGCTCCATGCCTTTTCCCTCTAAGGGCCAGGTTGAAGAGCCTTACGGGACAAAATTTCCAAACAGGGGTGGGGCTTCCACCTGGGGGCGTGACTGAGTCTCCCCAGGCTAGAAACTCCTTAGGCTATAGTCTCCACTGGGGCAGGACTCAGGATCCTCCCAGGACAGAATCTTTTTTTTAATCAGTTCTAAGAGTTACCACCAGGGGACTGGGCTGAAGATCCTCTTGGGACAAAATATCCATACAGGGGTGGAATTTCCACCAGAGGGTGGGGCTGAGGATCCTCCAGGGACAGAATTCCCCTAAGGGGCAGAGCTTCCACCGGGGGTGGGGCTGAGGGCCCTCCCGAGATGTAAATTCCACAAGCCGACAGCATCTCCCCAGGGATGGGGCCCAGGGCTCTGGCTCTCACCGTAAGAGTGGTCCAGCAGGGGTTTGGTCAGGTCCGGTAGGAAGCCCTCAGGGGGGTCATAACCCTGACAGACAGCGAAGGCCTCTGTGGGTAGAAGGTAGAGTGAGGGGCGCCTGCTACTTCCACCCTGTGTGGGAAGCGTCCCTGAGATTCGCACCCACCTGCCCGGCCCCCCAACCCACTGACCGATGCTGGAGTTCCGGCTGCTCCGGGGCTTGGCGCAGAGTACGCTGGAGAAGAAGACCCGCAGCTGGCTATAGATCAGTGTCACATCCCGGCCCCGGAAGATCTGCAAAGTGGGGAGGTAGAGAGGGAAGCATGAGGCTGGCCCCTTCGGGAGCCCTCTCTACTCCCTACCAAGTTCCCCAAGGCTTACCTTGGCCACAAAGCAGCCCCCTGGCTTCAAGACGTGGGTAGCGATGTTCAGAGCCTGTGGGCAGGACAGATGGCTAAGGCTGCCATGGAGACAGCCAGGAGGGGGCCAAACCGAGGCAGGGGCGGCCAGGGTTACTCACGGCTAGGAGGAGCTGGGCCTGCATATACTCATCAACATCATGGAGACCGGTTACTGCGGCAAGAGGAATAGCATTAGGGGGCCATCCAGTTCTAGCTACCTTCCTGTCCCAGACAGATCAGAATGCTAAGAACATATCCCAGGCTCTCTTACTGCCAAGGTTCTGCGTGCAAATTAGTATCTGCCAACTAGATGCACATTCTGAGCTCCTAACCCTTAGGTGCTCAGTTTAATTCTCAAGACAAACTTTACACGCAAGGATCATTATCACCATTTCGACTTCCACTCCCAGGCCATTCCTCTTACCTCCAGACTCAGATCAGAATCAGCATCTCAGACTCAACACGTCCAAAAACAAACTCCCGACCTTCCTGCCCAAACCTGCTCCTCCCGCCATCTTCCCCATCTCATCTGATCTTTCCAGTTGTTCAAGCCAAAAACTTTCGAGCTACCTTTGACCCACATTCTCCACTGTCCTCACACCCACGTTCCAGCCATTAGCAAATCCTCTCAACTCTACTTTCGAAACGTCTCTCTACTCATTCCTGCCACCACTCATACCTCCTCCCCTCAGAGGAGGCCTGATTCTATGCTCACGCCTCACACTGCTCACGGCCCAAGTGGGGTACAGCCCTCCTCTGCTCACAACCCTCTCATGGTTGTTCTCCATGCTTTCATCTCAGTGAAGAAGCCAAGGTCCTCAGTGTGGCCCACAAAGATCCACATGAGGATCTGGTCCCCATCACCTCACTGACCTCACTGCCTACCACTCTCCCCCTCACTCACTCTGATCCAACCACACTGATTTCAGTGTTCCTCGTACAGACCAAGCACCCTCCTACTGCAGGGCCTTTGCCTGGGCTGGTCCCTTTGCCTGGACTGCTCTTCCTCTAGGTGTCCTCCTGGCCCACTCCGCACCTCCTTGAGGTCTTTATGCTAAAGCCAGCGAGGCCTTCCCTGGCCACTTTATTTACAATTCCTACAGGTGATCCCCATCCCCCTCTCCTTTTCATTGATTCCCCCAGTACCTGTCACCTTCTGACATGCTACCAAGCTCAATCATTTGCCTCTTTTCTGTCTGCTCCCACTAAAACACCAACTCTATGAGGTCAGAGATTAGCAGAATTTTATTCACAAATGTTTTCCCAACATGCAGAACAGTGACACACAAGAAGGGCTCAGTCCATGTGCTGAATGGCTGGCTGGCTGACTGAGAGAAAAGAAGAGTGAACAGTAAGATGGAATTGGACAGTTGCAGAGAGACAAGCAGTAAGAAGACGAAAGGGGACAAAACTGAAATGGTAGAGTGTGGGGAGGGAGAAGACAGAGGCCGAGACCGAGGAACAGAGGGAGGGAAATGCCAGGCAGGGGCATGGCTGACAGCGGAGGGGAGAGGCAGGGAGTAGTAGAAGCGGTGAAAGAAGCCAACAGAGGGGGGAGATACAGAGAAGGACACACACAGGCCCCCCGCCTGGCCTCCCAATCCCTGCTGGTTACCATCGGGCGCCCCGTCGCACACCACGAGGTCTGCGGGGCAGCCCTCAAAGTGCTGGATGATCTCCTTGGCAGTGGACAGCTGTGGAAGAGAGGGAGGATGAGTGGCGCCAAGCCCTCCTCCACAGCCCTCAAACCCCGCCTGCCCTTGGCCCTGGCCCAGCCAAATTCCCAGGCTCCGCCTAAGACCCAGTCCCATCTCCAGGGACCCAGTCTTAGCACTTTTTGTCATCTCCCCATGATGGTGACCTGCTGGCTCTATTACTCTGCTATTACTCTCTCGGGTTCTCTCAGTTACTCTATCTCTGTCTGTCTTTCTCGGTCTATTTCTCTGTCTCTCTCTTCCACCTTCCGTAGCTCCCAGGTTGGGGGACCTTTGCCCAGATATACCCCGACACCCCTGGCCATGCTCTCACCTGGGTGATATCCCCCTGGATCTGTAACACACCTGGTAGTGGAGCCATAGCCTGAAGGTCCACGGCCACCACGTGGCCAGACCCCTGGCCCCTGTGGACAACACAGTCCATGTCAGCCCAGTTTTCACTCCTGGCCCACCCTCCACCTAACCTGCCCTCCTGATCCCACTTCTGGGACTCCAGACTCACCCAATCTTCTGGCTCAGCACCTGGCTCCAGCTGCCCGGGGCTGCACACAGGTCAACTGCCCGAGTCACGCCTAAGCACACGCAAGAAGGTATAGTGGTCAGTCGCACCCATCTCTCCAACCTGGTACCCTGAAAAGTTCCTTCATTTCCCCTGGGGAGCACCCATATTTATCTGCTGCCCAGATATTCAGCTTCTTCCGAGTACCTGCCCATCTTCCTGCCTGGGCCCTGCCCCAGAGACCCTCCAAGTCAGCCCCTCTACCATAGGGAGCTCTGCAGACCTAGCCCAATTATCTACTCCCTTCACCCACCCCATCCCCCAGTGACTCGCCCACCAAGTGGGGACCTTGGAAGAGCTGGAATTCCTCGTCAAGTTGTAGCAGCTTGAAGGCACTGCGGGCACGCCAGCCATTCTCCTTGGCTAGGCGGTAGTAGACATCCCGCTTGTCCTTTGACGTCCGTCCCATCTCACACACTGTTTGCCCAGGGACCTGCCAACAGTAAGCTGATACCGCTCTGTATCAGTAACTGGGTGAGTGGGCCATCACCTACCTCTGCAGGGCAGCGAGAACCACACAAACTGAACTGGACTTCTCTAACCCGTGTGACAGCTCACTCAGCAGATGGGAAGGCTGGAGCCTGGTCACTGACCCTAAGGACCTCACAGAGTCTGAAGGACCCCAGCACTGAGCTCTCAGGCTCCATCACGCACCCCACAGAACCCCCCACTGCTCACTCCGTCACTAATCCCACAGATCCCACAAACCCAACACTTATCTCATAAATGACCTACTACTGACCTGGTCAAGCTCCCACTGCTGTCACCCACACTCTACGTATTAAATCTTGTGGCTCTCGCTACCAACGTTTCTCTGCCCACCTTATCCCACTGTCTCTCCAGCCGTCCTCATTGCCCCTAGAGTCATGTAGCCTGACCAGTCCCCCATGAATTCCTTGCTTTCATCCCCATTATCCTCATCCCAACTCACTGCACTCACCACCTCCTTAATCTCTCTCCTCTGAAATGATTAGGCCCCCGATAATTCCTTTATTAATACATCCCTGTCAACCCCCACTAATGCCTGGAGAATTATGACCTATTAGTTCCCCATCAAGCTCTCAATTACTATGATTTATCAGCCCCCATTAACTCAGCCCTCCAATTGATCCCTCATAGATCACACCATCAGTCCCCAGTAACCCTTCATTATCACACACTTGTGTTAATCCCTGAAGATCAGACATCAGTTCCCCATTCTCCCCTCACTGCCCACCTTCTCTCCCCAATGATCACACCCAACAGCTTACTATTACCCTGTCTTTGCTCACTTTGTTCCCATTAATTCCTCAGTGATCATGCCATGATCACCCACTAAAATCCTTTGATTACAACACCCCTTCAGCCTCTCATTCTCTCTTCTTTGATCACTGCCCCCATTAGTTCCTTGATCATGACCCTCCTTCCAATTACTATGCCCCACCACTCTTCATTAACCTGTTGAGTATCATGCCTCCATCAGTCCCTCAGGGATCACACTCCTACCTGCCCACTCTACCATCACCTCATTAACTAATGAACACATCCCCGCTGGCCCCCATGAACACTTCGACTAAAACAAGCCTATTAGCCCCAACTGATTCCCCAATAACACTCTCACCAGACCTCTATTACACCCACGCGGCCACCAAACCCCCACAGCCCTCTGGCTACACCCCCTGTCCCTCCTCCTCATTACTTCAAAGCCCAAATCCCCACTGGGACCACCAGATTCCTCTCAAGGCGGCTCTGCCGGTATCTGGACCCCTGCGCTCCCCGACCCCAGTCCACCCCACGAGTGATCCCCTTCTCCGAACAAACCTTGGGTCTGGCGCCTAACCGGTGTCAGCTGCCCAGACCACGCAGCTGCTGCGCTGAGGACGAACTTCCCTCCTTCCCTCGCTGGCGGGACAGCGCAGGCGTGCCTCAACAGTCTCGGCCCGGACCCAAGTCCTCCGTGCCCCAGGGCCTACCTTAAACTTTCGGAGTGGGGAGAAACCGGACGAAGGAGGCCAGTTCGCGAGCAGCCCGAGCCTCGGCGAGGGTGCAGACCGGTGAGAAATCGTAGGGTTTCAGTTTGTGTTCTTAGTTGATCCGAGTGTCTGTTGCGCATGCCTAAGGGCGACCGCAGCGTGGCCAGCCTGTCATCGTGGGACGCAGAAGCTCGCGCGGAGCCGGGACCCGGCCGGAACACACCACATGAGTTCCGTCATTTCGCGCCGACGTAGCGGGTCTGGCGAACTGCCGTTCCCAGCATGCAACGGGCGCGAGCGAAGTCGCGCATGGCGCGGCCGAAATGTCGCGAGGCACGAGAACTGACTTTGTTCTTTTGTTCCAAGGCGAAAATCGAAGTACTCTCCGCCCCTCCCTTCTGAGACAATGGCATTCTTTGAGCCTGCGGACTACATTTCCCAAGATACAACGAGCACGCCGACAGCTATTCATTTTTCGAGCGCAGCAAAGGGCGATTATACCGCTGGGGTCGCGAACGAGTGAGGAAGGAAAGTGCATTAATTAAGTGCGCGAGCGCGCTGAAGCTGCTCAGCAGCAATTTCAAATCTCATTTCCGCTAGTTGATAGTGCCTTCTGGCTGTTACCATCTCAGAACTTTGGTTTCTCCATCTGTAAAATGGGAATAATAAATAGTACAGACTCTGCAGAGTTATTAGGATTAAATAGGAGTAGTTAAGCACACTGTAATTATGTGTTCTTCAAACATTTTTAACTCGGACCTAGAAAAAAAAGACTGCATCGCGACCCAGTGCACAAGCAAATACAGTAATGGAAACATTTAGTATAGCGTTTACCATGTGCCAGGCACTCTTTTGAGTGCTCTCAGGGATGTGCTGGTAAATGGTTAACAATTAGCTCTTTAGGTGGAGAGGGAGAGGAAGCCCTGATTTCTAACATTTATCAGTTTCCATGGTTTGCATACTATCATCTTGTCACATTTCAACTTACCAACGTGTAGTCACGGAACACAGAGTTTGAAAGAGATGCAGTAGTGCACCATTGTGTGTTATTTCTACCATACAGTTAAAATTAGGGGTAAATGACCTCAGGAGCACAGAAATAATGAAATGTAGTAAAATAATAACTAGAAAGTGATAAGTTTTGAGTATCACCTTTTAAAATCGAATTTATTTAATTGTAAGTCTATGCCATTTTATTTTTAATAATAGCTGTGTTTAACAACCAGTTTGCAAAATTTCTGAAAATTGACCCAGCAGCTCTGCAAACGTATACATACAATTAGGCTACAGCTCATAACTGAACCCTTTCCTTTAACTCATTTTAATGCTTGCAACCATCATATGAGGTGATTACTGTAATTATCACAGTTTATATGAGGAAAAGGAGACAAAGGAGGACACATATATATATATATACATAATTATATTAGATATATAAACATGATATAGAAATATATAGTGATGTATATTATTGACTAGTATATAAATTATATTAGTAAGCAAATATAAGTATAAATATGCCATTATATGTAAATGTAAGAAAAAATATATATTTAAGCATTTTGTATAGTGTATATATAAAGTATACAAATCATGTAAATGTATGTGCTGATATATATGTAAATCTGCTAGTATCTATATACATCTACTTACTAAAGTAATTGTACTAAATGTAAATATACTATTAAGAGTATAAATATAGAATGTTGTGTCAGGTGGTGATAAAAGCTGTGAAGAATAATAAAGTAGGGTGAAAGGAATGGAGAGTAAGCCAGGTCGAATTGCTGTTGTAGACAGCGCGGTCAGGGAAGGCTTTCTGAGGAGCTGAAGGGGAGCACACCCTAGGAGTATTTGGAGGAAGAGCATTCCAGGCAGAGGGAACACCAAGTGCAAAGACCCTGAAGCGGGAACAAGCTTGGCGAGTAGTCAAAGAACTGAACAATCGATTCATCACTCCTTAGAAATGTGAGCTTCGCTAGGCAGGGGTTTCTGTTGTTTTGTTCACTGCTGCCTCCCAGGCGCCTAGAATAGGGGCCCGGCCCACGGTTGGTGTTCCGGGGATGTTTGCTGAATTCACCCTTTTGTTGCTTTTTTCCTTCACTCTCTCCTTAGCGGTGTGCTTTGCGTTTCTGCTGGACCCTGGGAGGAGGCGTGGACCGACGAGCAGAGACGCGGAAAGCACCTCCTGGAGAGCCAGGGAGGAAGCCAGAGCTTGTCAGCGGAGTTCAAGGGCGTTGCGGGGGGCGGTGGGAACACGGCTCCCCTGCGGAGGTGAGCAAGTGTGAGAAAGCAAGGATTCAAGCCACCAGGCCGCTGTCCTACGGAGAGGAGGGGGTGCCAGGGTTTGGGGGCCCGTGTTCATCCTGTGGGACGCTTCCCACGTCCTGTTTTCTTGCCTCTCCCAAAGAGGATGTTTAATTTTTCGCAAAGAAACTTGCTTCCTCCAGCAGGGCCAGGGGATTGGGGGACAGCCGCCAGGCTCTGAACTCCCCAGGCTCTTCCCGAAGTAGAGTGTCGACCTGCAGCTCCCACCCGGCACCCCACTGAGTGTAAAGGTGTCCTCCCTTCAGCCTCCTGAAGAGGTCAAGGATAGGGGAGCTGCCAGGCCCGCTCTGTGCCGAAGGGCATCTTACCACGTGAAGGAAAGGGAGAGCCGGAGGTGGTCCAGGCTCGGGGGATCAGACACTGACTCAGAAGGCCTTGCAATCTGGGGCTACTTTGAGGGACGGAAGAGTGATTCGTGGGGAGCCTGCATGAAAGGAGAGATTAGAATCCTAAATGCAGCCCAGTGGGGGGCTGCTTTCACTGGCAGGGAAGATTTCATTAATTCCTTCCACAAATACGGTTCTTTAAAAAAGTTTTTTTAAAATTTTTATTTATTTTTTGGGGGGTAATTAGATTATTTATTTATTTAACTTTATTTATTTATGTATTTATTTTACAATAACGTATTTTTTAAACTGAAGTATAGTTGGTGTACAATAGTATATGTTACAGATATACAATATAGTGATTTACAGTTTTTAAAGGTTAGGGTATAGTTATTAAAAAATAGTGGCTCTATTCCCCATGTTGTACAGTACATCCTTCTAGCTTATTTTATACCTGCTAGTTTGTACCGCTTAATCCTCCACCTCCATCTTGCCCCTCCCCCTTCCTTTTCCCCACTGGTAACCACTAGTTCCTTCTCTACATCTGTGAGTCTGTTTCTTCTCTGTTATATTCACTAGTTTGTTGTATTTTTTTAGATTCCACATGTAAGTGATATCTTACAGTTTTTGTCTTTCTCTGTCTGACTCATTTAACTTAGCATAATGCCCTCCAAGTCCATCCATGCTGTACACCAGAAACTAATAAAACATTTAAAATCAGCTGTACTTCAGTTAAAAAGCAAGCAAGCAAACAAACAACCCATTTAAAATATGGGCAGAGGAACTGAAAAAACATTTTTCCAAAAGAGGAAATGCAGATGTCCAACAGGAGCATCAAAAGCTGCTCAGCATCACCAACATCAGGGAAATGCAAATCCAAATCACAATTAGATATCACCTCACACCTGTCAGAATGGCCATCATCAAGCAGAACACAAATAACAAATGTTGGCAAGGATGTGGAGAAAAGGGAACCCCCTGTACACTGTTGGTGGGAATGTAAACGGGTGCAGCCACCATGGAAAACAATATGGAGATTCCTCAAAAACCCAAAAACCGAACCACCACATGGCCCAGAAATTCCACTCCCGGGCATATACCCAAGAAAAACAAAAACATTAATTCAAAAAGATACACACACCCCGCTATTAACAGCAGCATTGTTGACAATCACCAAGACATGGAAGCATCCCAAGTGCACATCAATAGATGCATGGATAAAGATGTAGCATATATATGAAATGGAATACAACTCACCCACAAAAAAGGATATGTTGCCATTTGTGGCGCTTCATTCACTGTTTTTTTTCCACTTCAAAAACCAGAATTTTATAAGTGGCATAAACATTTCCATTACATCAAAAACAACCAAATACCTAGAAATAAACCTAACCAAGAAGGTTACTTATACTCTGAAAACTATAAAACACAGATGAAGGAAATTGAAGGTGATACAAAGAAATGGAAAGATACCTTATGTTCTTGGATTGAAAGAATTAACATTGTCAAAATGGCTGTACTACCCAAAGTAATCTACAGATCCAAAGCAACCCCTGTCAAAATGCCCATGACATTTTTCACAGAACTAGAACAAACAATTCCAAAATGTATATGTAACCACAAAAGACCCCGAACTGCCAAAGCAATCCTTTGTAGGTCTTTTATTCTCTTCTTTTTGTCCTCTTTTCTTGTGATTTGATGACAAGAGAAGTTCCTTTAACATTTGTTGTAAAGCTGGTTTGGTGGTGCTGAAATCTTTTAGCTTTTGTTTATTTGTGAAGCTTTTGATTTCTCCACCAAATCTGAACGAGAGCCTTGCTTGATAGAGTATTCTTGGCTGTAAGTTTCCCCCTTGCATCACTTTAAATATATTATGCCATTCCCTTCTGGCCTCTGGAGTTTCTGCTGAAAAGTCAGCTGATAACCTTATGGGAGTTCCCTGATATGTTATTTGTTGCTTTTCTCTTGCTGATTTTAATATTTTCTCCGTATCCTTAATTGTTGTCAATTTGATTACTGTGTGCCTTGGTGTGTTCCTCTTTGGGTCGATCCTGTGCAGAACTGTTTCCACTTCCTGGACCTGGGTGACTGTTTACTTTCTCAAGTTGGGGAAGTTTTCAGTTATCTCTTCAAAAATTTTCTCAGATCCTTTCTCTCTCTTTTCTCTTTCTGGGACCCCATGTTGTCCCAGAGTTCTCTTAAACTATCCTTATCTCTTTTTTTTTTTTTAAAGACGTTTATATTTTATTTTAAGGGCATTTCTAAAAAGTATTCTGTTCCATCTAGAAAATTAGCACCCCAAATCCTTTTTATTTTAAAATTGTGTATTGTTATTTCAAAAGTAATTGTTAACTTCAAACAAGTCCAGACTTCTATAACGTAAAACACGAGAGACGGCCCCTCATGCCTCCTGAATTTCTTCTTCGCAAGGATGTTTACATATTCTGTCAGGGCTTTCTGTACATCCCTGCAACGTGTACATCACATACACAGTTCACCTTTAAGTAAAAGATAAACTATTCCCATTTCTGTTCATTCTTTTTTTCTTTTCTCTGTTCTGCAGTAGTGATTTCCACTAATCTGTCTTCTAGCTGACTGATCCGTTCTTCTGCCTCATTTAGTCTATTCTTGGTTCCATCTAGTGTGTTAGTCATTTCAGTAATTTTATTCTTCAACTCTGTTTGGGTATTCTTTATATTTTCCAACTCTTTGCTAAAAACTCTGCTCTGTGCACCTATACTCCTCTTGAGTTCTCTGAACATCTTTACCATCATTACTTTAAACTCTTTCTCAGATGAATTGCCTGTCTCCTCATCATTTATTTCTTCTTCTGGGACTTTATCTTGTGCCTTGGCCTGGGAGATATTCCTCTGCTGCCTCATGTTGTCTGTCTTTCTATTTGTATTTTTAGGTAGTTTAGTTACGTTTCTCGACCTTGGAGAAGTGGCCCTCAGTGGGAGATGTCCTATGCGTTCCAGCAGTGCACTCCTCTCTTGTCACCCAAGGGCCAGGGTCCAGCCGGTCCCAGTGTAGAGTCTGGCCTGTTTGTGGCTTCCTTCCACAGGCTTTGGGATTGTTGTTTTCTTATTTCTGGTATCTGCCCCCTGGTGGCTTATGCAGGTTTCCTGGTGGCTGCCCACTGCGGAGTGAAGCTTGGTCCTGGTCCTCTGGTGGGTAGGTCCGTGTCTGGAGGAGTTTGTGGCTCAGGAAGTCTGCTGATGGGTGGGGCTATGTTCCCACCCAGTATGTTGTTTGGCCTCAGGCTTCCCAGCGCTTAAGCCTACAGGCTGTTGGGTGGGGCTAGGTCTTGGTGCTAATGATCCAGTCAAGATGCCAGCCTTCAGGAAAGCTCATGTGGATGAACACCCTCAGATTGTCTGCCACCAGCTTTTATGTCCCCTGGGTGAGCCGCAGCCTTCCCCTACCACCCCAGGAGACCTTCCAAAACCAGCAGGCAGGCCTGGCCCAGGTTCCTATGAAATCACTGCCTCTGCCCTTGGACCCGGGGCACGCCAGATTCTGTGTTCATTTCCCTAAAGAATGAAGTCTCTGTCCCATGGGGCTCCTGGAGTCAGTTAAGCCCCGCTGGCCTTCAAAACCAGATGTCCTGGGGGTCTCCTCCTCCTCCCATTGCCAGAACCCCAAGCTGGGGAGCCTGACGTGGGGCTCAGAACTCTCACTCCTGTGGGAGGGCCTCCACGATTTAATTATTCTTCAGCTTGTGGGTGGCCTACCCAGCAGGTAATGTGACCCGATTATATCGCGAGCACGCCCCTCCTACCGTCCTGCTGTGGTTCCCTCTTTATGTTTCCAGCTGAAGAAGATCTTTTTTGCTAGGTTTCAGTCTTTTTTTTTTTCTTGATGGCTGTTTAGCAGTCAGTTGTAGTTTTGTTGTAGTCATGAGAATAGGCGAGCTCGTGGTCCTACCACTCTGCCATCTTGATTGGAAATCCTCTATTTATTTATTTTTAGTGGAGGTACTGGAGATTGAGCCCAGGCCCTCATGCGTGCTAAGCATGTGCTCTACCACTGAGCTACACCCTCCCCACCCCAAATACATTCTTGAGCTATTACTGAATGCCAAGCGTTGTTCTTAGCGCTTTACCTGTATTAATTCATTCATTCTTCCCAAGGGCCCTGAGTTAGGCAGTAGTCCGCCCGCCCGAGGGAAGCTGAGACAGTGAGGGATTTCCAAACTCGCTCCTGGCCGCAGGGCTCCTAAGTGGCAGGGCTGGGAAAGCTCGCGCTGTGAACGGCTCTGCTCTGAGGCTCCCTCCCCTGAAGGCTGCTGAGCACTGACCTGTTTTAATGAAAAGCAGGAGTCTGCTTAGAAGAACTGACAACCTAAGCTGACTTTTAACAGACTCGATAGTAATCCCAAAGGTCACACGAGGGATTGCTTTACTGAACCAACAAAAGCTTTAAATGACCCGGAGAAAGGGCCCTACTTTGATGAACTAACAAAGCAGTCTTATTCCTGGCACAGCCTCAAGGCCTCTGTCAAGCTTAAAGACATCTGTTCCTTCTAAGCAGGCTGCCTCTGCAGCCAGATTTCACTTTCCCTTTGTTTTTCCTTCTACCAGCATATGTTGAACACCTGCTATTTGCAATGCCCTGAAACTTAGCTGAGTTCTGGGGAGCGGAGCTGGATGAAGGTTCGTCCCACCTCTAGAAGAGTTCATTTGGCAGAAATAAAAATAATAATAATGAGCATATGACACCTGATGAGTGGCATTTATTGAGCACCCGCTGTGTGCCAGGTGGCCCTGGGCTTGGTCAGAGTTGGAGGGTCTTGGGTGGCCCTGGGACGGGAGGAAAATGATCAAAGCAGGCAGCTGCTGCTGGGAGGTGGGTGCATTTGTTTTTGGGGGGTGCACTAGTTCTTTGGATGGGACACTTCAAACTTTTCTTGAAATCTAGACACCTGCCTAGATCTCCCCTCCTTCTTCCTTGGCCATTTGGATCAAGGTCTCTGCTGGCAGGTGCCTCTTTCCCTGGCTGGCCTGGAGCACAGATGTGTAATGTTCATGTGTGAACACCCTAAGTGTATCTCATCTGCCTGTACCTGTTCTCAGCCACAACGACATGTATGTGAGCCCTACGTGTGTCTGACTATGTAACATGCCTGGCTGTGTCTTGTGTCTACGGCTTTCTTTCCAACTCGTGTGTTTCCTCTTGGGTGGCTGTGTGTTGGTCCCGTCTGCTTGTGTTTATCTGTCTCCCCGCTGTGTGTGTGTCTCCAATGTCTGTGTGTCTTTCTTTGCCACCACGTTTGAGTCTCTCCTTGGTGAGCGGCTGGAATTACGTGTGCCCTAGGGGTATTTCTTTTGGTGCCATTGTATGTGTACTATCTGGTTCCTGTATTTCCTCTTCATGCAGCTTTAGGGTTATTTTCTGGATTTCCTCTTTGTCATGGTAGTAAGTATACTCTCCGCATCCCTGCTTTTCCAGTTCATGCACCTGCGCATGCGTTCCGTGGGCACTTCTCCTCTGACTTGACTTGTGAATAGCTGTGCCTGTCCCCGGCTGTGTGCACCTGTCTGCGTGAAAGCATTTGTGCTTGTGTCTGTGACCGTGGCTTCTCCGTCTGTACAGTCGTCTCTGTCTGTGACCAGCACTGTCTGTGGTCACCAGTCCACACACAAGTTCACATGCACAGAGGTGTCATTCTAGAGGCTGAGTCCGGACATTGACCTCCAGGGCTACCTGAACTGTGTGTGTGTGTGCAGGAGACACTGGGCCTGTGTATGATGTTGTCGGCTGTGTGGAATCATATTTGTCTGTGTGGGTGTGAGTCTGTGTGTGATTTGCCTGTTGCGGTTCTCCTTCGTGTGGCTGTGAGTCCACGGGCAATGAGTCTGTGGTGGCTGTGAAACGGTGTGAGTGCATCCCTGTATCTGTCAGTGATCGCTGGGTGCGTCTGGGTGATGATACCCGTGAGACTAAGTCACTCTTTGTGGCTGTCTGTGGCTGTCCCATGACCTGGGTTCTCCGCGTGCGGTCTGAGTGTGTTCACACCCGTCAGCCTGTATTCTCTGTGCATGGCTGTGAGTCTGAATGAGAGTTGGTACCTCTGTGGGTAATGTTGAGTTCACCTCCGTCTCTAAGCTCCTGGATGGGGCCGTGATCCCTGAGTGTGTGGGAGTTCTCCTGCTGTGGGGAAGTAACCGCCCCATCCCTTGCCCTCCTCCAGCTGCAGGGGGGCGGGTGGTGGTGGGAGCCTCTGGGCTAGCTTTGAAGCCCCAGCCAGCCCCTGGCCTTTCCGGGAATTCTGTGCTCCCGGTCGGGGGTGGGCAGGTGGGTGGAGAGGCCCAGACAGAGGCCTCTTGTCCACCTGGCCCTCAAGCAGCCCAGACCCCATGTCCACCCGGCCTGACTTCCTGCAAGAGACACATGCCTTGCCTGAGATAGACATGCCTGTCACATGTCTGAATGGAGTCGACAGACCCCTATATAAGAGAGACAGCCAGCCAGCCAGCCAGTGGGGCTCCTCAGTGAGGGTGTGGATGGGCTCCACCCAACGCCTGGGCTGGGGTCCAGGACTTCAGGGTGTGCCTAATTTGCAGGCAATGTGTATGCACACTCTCCACCCAACTACAAATGCCCTCCCTGCCTCCCTCTGGGGACCTCCAAGGTCTAGGGTCCTGTCTCAGCTGGGCCTGGCCGTGTCTATCCCTGTACCTGTCCCACTGCTGTCCCCAGGTCTGTCTGCTCCTCCTCTGCCTGGATCTGACTTTCTTTGCCTGTTACCATCGGCCCCTCCATGGGTCTCTCTGCCTCAACCACTCCCTCTATCCCCTTGGCTCTCTGGGCCTGTGTGTCTGTTCCTAACCTCTGTTTGGGGATGTGTCTGGCTGTGTCCACCTGTCCATCTGCCAGTGTGTCTCCTGTCTATTACTGGGCCTGACCGCCTGCTGCATTCATCCAGGTGCTCATGGGAGCCCCTCCGTGCCCACTGTTTCTGAGTCTGTACATCTCTTTCTCCCCCGACTGCCCCTCTGCCTGTCTACCGCTCCCCGTCTTTGTCTCCTCTTGGTCTGCCTGCCTGTTTCTATTCGTGGTGGGGTCTCTCACTATCTGTCTCTCTTTTCTGCCGCTTCCCGCCATCCACCCCATCTCGCTGTGTGTCTGACCCTGAGTCAGTTCCGTATGTCTGTCCGTTCCTCTCTCTAGGTGTGGATCTACACCCTCGATATTTCAGTCCATCTCCCCCAGTGGGTCCAAATGAGGTGAGGCACCCTCCTCCCACCCTCCCCTTCCCCTGCCCAGAACCAGAAGAGGGAAAGTGAATTAAAGTTAAAACTTTACAGGAAAAAAAAAATCCTCGGGCCAAATGGGGCTCGGGCAGTGCTGATTAGCCACAGAGCAAGTCGGCACTGCTGATTGGTCACAGGGCGGGCGAAGGCAGGGGCTGGCTGAGCGCGAGCCGCGCCGGCGGTGGGGTCCCAGATCCCTAGTCTGAGTTGCTGCCGCTTCAGGAGCTGAGAGGAGCAGGGAGGTGAGGAGAGGGCGCTGGTCATCGAGGGGGGCTCCTGAGACCCCTGAGGCACGAATGGGGATCCTGGGAGGGGACTCGGGGATTCCCCGGAGACATTTTTAGTACTAGTGCGAAATTGAATGGGAGGGGGAGTCCTTTTGGTACCCTGATCCCAGGAAGTGAATTCAGGAGTGGGTGGGAGTCTCCAGAGGGTGCTCCTGGCTGACGATGGGGCTCCTTGAGAGCCTTCCCTGACCCAGGAAGGGGATTCGTGTCTTGGGTAGGGGGGTTTCTGGAGGCAGTTTTAGCTATGATGGGGACCTCAAATGGGGGTTTCTGAGATAAGGCATTGCCTGGAAGTGAGTTCAGGGCCGGGGGTGGGGGGAGATTTCAGAGATACTCCATTCCAGAAGACAAGGGCTCCAGGCTGGCATGGGG
The DNA here is from genome assembly GCF_009834535.1 of Camelus ferus. NCBI lineage: Eukaryota > Metazoa > Chordata > Mammalia > Artiodactyla > Camelidae > Camelus > Camelus ferus. The sequence goes on along the minus strand of NC_045732.1, from coordinate 42,993,254 downwards.
ATTGCAGGGACACCTCATCCCAAGAAACATCAGGCCCTGGGAAGGGGCTTTCGATGATTATCTCAGAGATGGCCCATCCTTACCAGGGGAAATGAGGGCTCTAGCCAGGTCTCTGAGACATTCCAAGTCCAGAAAGGATCTCAAGTCTCGCAGTGTCTCCAAAGTGACTTCTACTAAAATAGGAGTGTGGAAGGCTTTACAAGGGTCCTAGAAAATACCTCTCTCTAAGAGAGAAGGAGGATTAAATTCGGGCCCTTGGGTCACTTCTGTCCCTGGCAGACGGCTCAGTTTAGGGAATTGCCTTTGGCCTCCAGTGAGAATATTCAGAGCTGTGGCAGACAGCAGCCTGCCACGTCCCGGGGCTGGGGTCTCCAATCCCTCCCCCCAGCCCCAACCTCTTCAACAGGTTGCATCAGCTCTGGGCTCAGGCTCCCGGCCCAGGCGGGGAGGAGGGGGGGTAGGGGGCGTTAGGAGGGGTGGGGCGGCCAGGCCGACACGTGTCCCTGTAAGGAGTGAGAGGCCCGACCACGCGGTGAGGGTGGAGGGAAGGAGGGGGTGCGCGGGGGAGCGGGGACGGAAAGAGACGGACAGCAAGAGAGAGTGAGTCTGGGGTCTGGGAGGAGAGGTGATCCCAGCTCCAAATGGCCATCCCTTCTGCTGCGGGGTCAGTCTCTCTCTCTCTGTCTCTCTCTCACTGCCTTCTTTTTCTCTGTGTCTCTCTGAGTAACTGTTGGCGTCTCTCCCCCTCTGATTCCCTTCTCCCTCCCATCTCTGTTGACCTCTCCCACTTGTCGTCTCCCTTCTCTCCCTTTATCTCCCATCGCTGTCATCCCTCTGTTCCGGTTCCCCTCTCCTCATCTCTGTGTCTCTGTTTCTGTATCTGTCTGTCTTTCTTTGACCCCCGACCCCCTGCATCTCGCTCTCTCCACTTTCTAGGTCCCCTGCTCCATCTCTGATCGCTCCCCCCCCCGCACTTCTCTGCCCACAGGATGGAACTGCAGGATCCCAAGATGAATGGAGCCCTCCCTGGGGGTGCTGTGGAGTGAGTCGGGGACCCAAGGGGTTGAGGTCAGGGGTCAGGATTACCTTCTCATCAGCCTCAATTTCGCTGCCTTATCTAGCTACAGGCAGGAACGCGAGGGCTTCCTCCCCAGCCAGAGTCCTGCTCCTGGGAGGAAGCCGACCCAGTTCATGGATGTGAGTGACCCCACAGCTGCACCTTGCCCAGCTCAGCTCTTCCCCAGACTGCTCTCTCTTCCCGGTTTCTCCCTTTAGCTGTTTTGCCTTTGGTCGCTGCCCCACCCTCCCCATTCTTCTCCACTTCCAGCTGCTTCCCTCTTAAACCTCTTCTAGTTTTTCCCTTCCCAGCTCTCCCATTCCCAGCTTCTTCCCATCTTCAAGTCCTTTTCCTTCTTCTGATGGTCCCTCCTGGACTTCTCCCTGCCCCAGTCACTTCTTCCTAGTCTTTCCAAGACCCTGGCCCTGGTCTCCTTCCTTGGTCTCCTTACCTGGTTCCCCTCCCCCTGTGTGCCCGGGGCCTCGCTCCTTACCCGCAGTTCGAGGGGAAGACATCGTTCGGAATGTCAGTGTTCAACCTCAGCAACGCCATCATGGGCAGCGGCATCCTGGGGCTGGCCTATGCCATGGCCCACACGGGGGTCCTCTTCTTCTTGTGAGTCCTAGGCAGTCTGGGGTGGGGGAGGGGTGTCGTGGTGCAGGCGGGAGGCCAGGGGGCCAAGTGTGAGCTGTGCCATCTGCCACAGGGCCCTGCTGCTCTGCATCGCTCTTCTGTCTTCGTACTCCATCCATCTCCTGCTGACCTGTGCTGGTGTTGTAGGTGAGACCCAGAGCTCTACCCAGACCCCACACCACACTCAACTCTCTGGACTCCAGACCTTCAGACCTTATCTGGGCTCCCAGATTCCCACCCTTCAGCCCTCAGTCTGGTCATCAGACCCCATTGCTCAGAACCTCCCTACCCCCAGACCACTACACTCCATCTCTAAGCCCCACCCCTCATTCTCCTGGACACCTAACCACGGAAGCCAGCCCCACGACCCCAAGACCCCCTGCTCCTCAGCCCCCAGCTCCCCAGCTCCCACTGCCTCAGATCTCAGACTTTACTCCCACATGGCCTCAGTCCATCTCCTGCCTCCAAAACCCCTGCTACCCATATCCGGTCCCTGACCTTCTCCTTGGCCATAGATTCCACCTCCGAGATTCCAACCCCAAGCCCAACCCTAACTGCTTAACCCGCACCTCCACCTCCCAGCAATCAGACCCAAGTACCCTAAGCCCAAGCTCCCCAGCTCCCCAGCTCCCAGGCCCTCTGACCCACAATTCACCCTTGGCCTGGCCTCCTGGACCCACAACCCATTCTTTCCTGTTCTCCTCCCCACCAGGCATCCGAGCCTATGAACAGCTGGGCCAGAGGGCGCTGGGACCTGCGGGGAAGGTAGTGGTGGCCGCAGTCATCTGCCTGCACAATGTTGGGGGTGAGGACTCTATGAGATGGGGGTCAGCTTGGGGAAAGAGGGTGGGATGAGGTGGGCCTCCCCAGGCGGGGATGGGTGGGAGATGAGGGGAACCCTTCTGCTTACACCTGCCCCCACCTGCACCAGCCATGTCCAGTTACCTGTTCATCATCAAATCCGAACTCCCCCTGGTTATCGGCACTTTCCTGGACATGGACCCTGAGGGGTGAGTGTGCAACACCCCTTGGCTCTGGCCCACAGACCCCTGATTCTGCCTGTGAGGTCCAGCTGCTACCTTCAACTCTCCCAGGTCTTCTATTTGGAGACCTGTTGGGCAGGCCAGTTTGGTCAGACTGTGGTTCCTGTTCATTGTGATGCCAGCAGGATGTGTGACTGTTGCTTTGACTGTAGGAGTCCAGTCCACATGTTGCTTTTTGTGACTGTTCTGGCTGATTCCATCTGGTGGGCCGATTCCATGTGTCCCAGTGTCCTCTGATTTTGACCAGGGGGCTGTGCATAATCCAGGAGACCTAAACACTGGGGTTTGCTTCTGTGGCTGTTGTACTGGTAGATTCTCTGGGCCTCTGTATGACAGCTGACTACAGCTTTGTCCTGTATAGTGTGATTCCAACCATGTGTGTTTGACATTTGCTTACTCTGACTTTCTCTGTCCAGTGGATTTCTGTTTGATTCTGAGTCCATTAGGCCGGCTGCATCTGTCTAGCGAGAAGTGTTTGGTCACTGACTCCAACAGTGTCTGTGCACGTGTGTGTGCAGTGTACCATGGTGCCAGCTGTGTCTGTGATTCGTTCCAACTCTGTGTGCCTGTAGACTTGAACTCTGTGTTTAATTTGCTGACCATTGTTCTGGCAAATTCTTTCTGGCTGTTTGTGTGTGATCCTCCAACTGTGACTGTGTACGTCCTCTGTATTATGGTTCTAACCATGTGCGTTTGACTGTTGTTTTGAGTTTGAATCCAGCTGACTGTGTGTTTGATTCTGGATCCATCTGTTAGCTGAATCTGGTTAGTGGGTTGTACATGATAGCTGAGTCTGTGTATCCTGTTAGATTTTTGGTTTGAACCTGAAACCATCCAGGTAGCTGACAGTCTACATGACTAGGTGTGTCTGATTGTTATAGTTAGTTCCCACTGTGCTCTGTTGGTTTATGTCTGTGTAACTGTGGAGAAGGTAGAAAGAGAATATGTGGATGCTTGGAACATAGGAAGCACTCTTCACAATTCTTTTGAATAAATAAGCAGTTATTTGGCCAATTCTGTCTCAACAGACTCTCCTGCCTGGGCACCTCCCCCCAATATCTGTCCAGATCCTGCTTTTTCTATGAGCTGGGTTCCAAGAGTGTGGTCAGCTGGCTGATTCTGTCTCTATTTCCATCTTTGACTCTGGCCAAATCAGCCCAGCAACTTTCAAGGCATCAACAAACCTTGAGTTGTTCATACAACCACACGTGTGTGTTTCTGACTTTTTGTCCGACTCTGCATCGTTGCCTGCTGACCAGATCATCCGACTGCCGTTCTACCTGTCAGACAAACCAGGGTCATGACTCACTCTGTCTGGCACCTTGTGTTGGACTATGTGAGTCTGGCTGATTTGGGGTTTTGTTTGCCCATCTGGCTGTATGTCTTCTTGAGAGACTGACTGATGGCACGGTTTTGTCCAGCTGTGCATGCATCCTCAGCTCTATCCCTCTGACAGTGTGTGACTGGCAGTCTGATAATTTGTCTGGCTGTTTCTGTCAATCCTTTTGTGCTGTTTGTCACTGTAACCCCCTGGATGACCCCTCACAGCTGAGGTGTCAGCTCATCTCTCCTGACTGCGTGCAGAGAAATCTCTCTGTCCGGCTGTCTTCTCTGCATGCCTGCCTGAGTTCTTTTTGGTAAGCAGCTAGTCACTATGTCTGCCTGTCTCCTTAGGGACTGGTACTTGAAGGGAAACCTCCTCATCATCATTGTCAGTGTGCTCATCATCCTGCCACTGGCCCTCATGAGACACTTGGGTAAGGGGCTTCCTGTGTTGATCATTTGATGGTAGAATCAGGGAAGGGGAGCAAGATCCAAAGAATAGGAGCCATTTTGCAAGGATAGTGGAATACCAGGGGAGAGATGGTTTGATGTGGATTTTAACCGATGAATAGGAGTTTGCTATAGAGGGGGTGGGCTGGTCCAGGCAGAAGTTAAGTTTGTGCAAAGTGTGGCAAAATTAGGGAGAGGGGGCTTTGAAGGCCAGACTTGGGGGTTGATATTTGCTGTAGGAGGAGTCCCTTGATTTCTGAGGCTCCATATATTACCCCTTGTAGGCTACCTGGGGTATACCAGTGGTCTCTCTCTGACTTGTATGCTGTTTTTCCTCATTTCGGTGAGTCTGAGGGAGAAGGACATGAAAAAGTGGGGAGAGAGTTTGGGACATTGGGACATACACAGCATTCCTCGTGACCTCACTTCCCCACCCTCCCTCCCGCAAGGTCATCTATAAGAAGTTCCAGCTTGGCTGTGCTATGGGCCGCAATGAGACAGCAGCGGAGAACAAGAGTGCCCCAAGCCTTCTCACCCAGGGGCTCAACACGAGCTGCGAGGCCCAGATGTTCACAGCTGACTCACAGGTGGGTGTGCAGGCAGATGTCGATGCCTTGCGCTGCACTCCAGTCCTCTGGTTCTGTCACACGCTGCACTCTGCTCAGAGTGGAGCCAGGGATCGGACATCGGGGGCTTCCAGGTGTCTGATAGGGAGGGCAATGATGGGGCCAGGGGAATGAGGAGGAGAGGATGAAACCCTGTAGGCTCTGATCTCTTGTACTTGGGCCATTCCCCCAGATGTTCTACACAGTGCCCATTATGGCTTTTGCCTTCGTCTGCCACCCAGAGGTGCTGCCCATCTACACAGAACTCTACCGGTGAGTGGGAGTGCATGACAGGGCAGCAGGTGGGGTGATAGTCATAATGTCTGAGAATCCTTACAGCAGTCCTGGTACTGCAGCTTTTTTTTTTTTTTAATTGAAGTACAGTCAGTTACAATGTGTCAATTTCTGGTGTACAGCACAATGTCCCAGTCATGCATATACATACTTATATTCGTTTTCACATTCTTTTTCATTAAAGGTTACTACAAGATATTGCATATAACTCCTTGTGCTATACAGAAGAAATTTGTTCCTTATCTATTTTTATATATGCTGGTATTGTAGCTTGATTGTGTCTAGATTGTGCCAAGGGAAGGGCTTAAGGTGGCCAGGAAACCTTGAGGGATGTAGGGCAGTGACTGTTTACTACTTGGGGCTTGAGTATTCTACTCTTTTATCATCCAGTACAAGTGCGAATGGGCAGAGTGGGGAGGCAGAGATGATCAAGTGGAGGGGTGGCATGCGTGGATGGGGATGGGGAGACGGGGATGGTCAGATGGAGTAAGGTATGGATGGACAAAGAGGGGGCTGGGATGATATGATAGAGGGATGTGTAGATGATCAGTCAAGGGGATGGTGTGGATGATCGGATGGAAGGGAGAGGCAGTGGCAGTCAAATGGAAGGGAGAGGAAGAGATGGTCAGACAGAGAGGCAAAGATGGTCATATGGGATGAAATATGGATGGACAGAGAGGGGAGGCTTGGCTAGTCACACAGGGGAGGCAGAGATGGGTCTCTCAGTGTGTACTAGCTGAGCGTCAGCTCTGGGAGGAGGGGACTCTGGATGGTGGGGGCTGGTTTTGAGGGGCCTGGACCAAGTCCAGGGGTCAGGGCATGACAGATCCATGACCTCTATACCTCAGGCCCTCCAAGCGCAGAATGCAGGCTGTGGCCAACGTGTCCATTGGGGCCATGTTCTGCATGTATGGGCTGACAGCGACCTTTGGATACCTCACCTTCTACAGTAAGTGGGGCGGGGGCCAGGGTTGGGTGGCAGCTGGGGTGGGGACTGGGCAGGAGCCTGAGAGCTTTCCTGCCATGCCCTCAGACCCATCAGTTTCCAAAGGGAGGGTACACATCACACATGTAGATTTTGTCACCATTTGTGTTATGTGCATGTGCACATGTGTGTTTCTGGGACACTGGTCCCGGTGCTCCAACCACATCCTGTATCCCACGTCCCATGTCTCGTGGCCCAGGCAGCGTGGAGGCGGAGATGCTGCACATGTACAGCCAGCAGGACCTGCTCATCCTCTGTGTGCGCCTAGCCGTGCTGCTCGCGGTGACTCTCACTGTGCCAGTTGTGCTGTTCCCTGTGCGTTGGTGGCGAGGGTGGGCCCATGGAAAGGAGGGACATGGATGGACGGGTAGAGGGCATAGGCATGGATGCTTGGATGGAGGGTGGAGATGGGAATGGATGGATGGCTGAATGAATTGAGGAGGCTGGGATGCACAGACAGGGAAGGCAGAGTTGTCAGATGGACAGAGAAGTCAAAAATAGATGGTCAAAATGGGGAGGTTATAGTTCAGTGGTAGAGTGCATGCCTAGCATGCACAAGGTCCTGGGTTCAATCCCTAGTACTTGCATTAAAAAAATAAGTAAATAAACCTAATTACCTCCCTCCACACAAAAAAAAGGTCAGACAGAAGGGGGATATAGATGGCAGAACAGTCAAGGGGAGAGGGTAGTCGGAGAGAAGAGGCCCAGATGTCTGGCTAGACAGAAGAGGGAGGGAGGGATGGTCAGGCAGATAGTAGAGGCATAGATAGATGGACATAGAGGATGAAGAAACAGGGATGGACAGAAAAAGGGTGAGGTGTAGGAGGGACATGGCTCTCAGGTGGAGAGGTGAGATGACAAGACAGAGGAAGGAGATGGAGATAGTCAGATGGAAAGAGAGGCAGCGATCTCAGGGTGGAAGGACAAGTGGGTGGTCAGATGGAAGAGGCAGAGATAGTTGGATGGAGGAGGAGGAAGAGATTTCAGACAGTGGGCGGAGGCATAGATGGATGATCAGACAGAGGGAAGAGTCATGGATTGTCAAAAGGGAGGCAGGATGCTCATTCAGAAGGTGGAGGCATAGATGGGTCGTCAGACAGCGTGGAGGTAAAGTCAGATGGAGGGGAAATCAGGGATCTCAGACAGAGGGTGGAGTCAGACAGATGACTACATGGAAGGGGAGGCAGCCCTTGAGCCCTGACCGTGTCCTACCCTACCCTGGTGACAGATCCGCCGGGCCCTGCAGCAGCTGCTCTTCCCAAGCAAGGCTTTCAGCTGGCCACGCCACGTGGCCATAGCCCTGATCCTGCTTGTCTTGGTCAATGTCCTTGTCATCTGCGTGCCGACCATCCGGGATATCTTTGGGGTTATCGGTCAGTACCCCCAGCTCCAGTCCTGGATCCCACCTAGTATGGACCTGGTACCCCAGACTTACATAGACTCTGTCCCTCCTGCTTGTCCTCCAGGCTCCACCTCAGCCCCCAGCCTCATTTTCATCCTTCCCAGCATCTTCTACCTCCGCATCATACCCTCTGATGTGGAGCCTCTCTACTCCTGGCCCAAGATCCAGGTGAGCATTCTAGGGGAAGACTGAGCCTCCTGAGGAGGGGACACTCCAGGATGGCTAGGGATTGAAGGAACATTTTCAAGAGAGGGCTGGGGGAAGAGGGAACATCTATCCAGGGAGGGGGCAGATGGTGTGAAAGAATGAAGCTGACTGTCTTAGCAAGGGGCTGAGCAGACAGAGCATCAGGAGGGTCTGAGGAGGCAGGACTATTCAAAAAGGGGCTGGCTTCAAGGAAGCCTTCAATAGACAGACAGAAGGAGCACTGTTAGAAGAGTGTTGGAACGTTTCCAAGGAGGATGGAGGAGAGTACTCCCTGAAGGCTTCTAGGAAGATGGAGGGAGGATTCACAGGAAGGGGCTGGTTTTAAGGAAGGAGAGGGAACAGAAAAGGAGGGTCGGGGTTGAATGGGGCTTGAGGTATATTTCTCTGGAGGAGCTCAGGTGTCGAGACCCAGTCAGCCCCATCTTTTCTCTCTCTCATCCACAGGCTCTGTGTTTTGGTGTCCTGGGTGTCCTCTTCATGGCGATCAGTCTAGGTTTCATGTTTGCCAACTGGGCCACGGGCCAGAGCCATGTATCGGGACATTGACCAAGCCCTGCTCCACCTGGGCCCCCATGCGCATGCACCTTTGCATGTGGAGGAAGATGGGGCCGCTCTCCTGGGTCCCTCCTGCCTGAGGTGTGGAGGTGGCTGGTTCCCATCAACATGGCTGTCGGAGGTAGGGGGCTGCAGAGGCTGCAGAGTGGTCCGCTTCCCTCCTCCCCAGGGATGCCGAGCTTGGATCATGGCCCAAACCCCAACCCCAACCCCATGGGAGGAGGGGGAGTCCAGGTCCTCGGGGAGCCCCTGCCCAGACCAGTCTTTTCTGCCTCTATTGGGCAGAAGCTGTTTGTCAGGATCACCCTAAAGGGGGAGAATAAAGATGCTGAATTGCAACTTTGGCCTCAGCCTTCTGATCTCTTTCTAGGACTTCTTAGGGGAGCCTCCCTACCTTCAGACAGGGGTGAACTGAAGCCCTAAGAGTAGGACTGTGCTGAACTCATCTGTTCATTCATTTCTCCACACTTCACTAACTTGCTACACAATTCAGATCGGTTCACTTGCTCACTCAGGAAACATCTATTGAGAGCCCACTGGCTGCCGGGCACTGTTCTACATGCTAGAGATACAGTAGTGGGTCAAGCAGACAACAGTCCCTGGAATTGGTAATGTTCTAGCACAAGAAAGGGCAAACTGGCCTTCAGACTGTATTTAGCCCCACTGCCTATTTTTGTAGATCCACCGAGCTAAGAATGGCTTGCACATTTCTCAATAACTGGAAAAAAAATCAAAAGAAGAATCATTTGTAGGGGAGGGTGTGGCTCAGTGGTAAAGCCCATGCTTAGCCTGCATGAGGTCCTGGGTTCAATCTCCAGTACTTCCATTTAAAAGAAATTAAAATAAACAAACAAATAAATAGACCCAATTACCTCCCCCCAAAATTAAAAAAAGAATCATTTGTGACACTTGAACAACCATATGAAATTCCAATTTCAGTGTCTGCCAATAACATTTTATTAAAACACAGTCACACTCGTTCACTGACACCTTGTTGATGGTTCCTTAGTGCTACAACCGCAGAGCTGAGGAGTTGCGACACAGACCATCTGGCTCCCAAAGCCTAAGCTATTTATTATCTGGCCCTTTTCAGGAAAAAAAAAAAAAAAATCGCTGATCCCTGATCTAGCAGAAGAGAGGAAAAGAGATAATCATTTCTGATAAAGATGAGCACTAGGAGGAAAATGAGTGATGTGAGTGTGACGCCGGAGGCAGTAAGGGGCCATTCAGGGAGACCTTACCAGGAGCTGGGTCCTTGATTGGCTGGAAAGAGCAAGTCTCGTGGTTATTTAGGCACAGTTCCAGGCAGAGGCAGCAGCAGCAGCAAGTGCAGAGGCCTGAGGTAGGAAGAAGCACGGCAGGTCCAAAGGAAGAGCAAGGAGGAGCCAGGGTGGCCATTTTGCTCTCCCACCAGCCAATTGCACCACAGCCTTGCCAACAGCCTAAGTTATGAAACATGGACTTTTGCCTCCCTAATAAAATAAAATAGTAAAAGTGGTATTGCAAAGTTTTCAGATGTTTCAGACACATTCATTGGTCTTTTTTGGATCATTTTTATGCCTAGACAAGCCACTAGAGTTATATAACCTTTTTTCCTCTGCTCCATATTTAGAAATAGGGGCAGTTGACTAAAGTCGATCTGTTCTGTATGCTCCTTATTTCACTGTTGCTCCCTTAACTCATTCCTTACTAACACCAAATTTAAACTCAACAGGCTTGTTTTTGATTTTTTTATTTTTTTGTGGGGGGGAGGTAATTAAGTTTATTTATTTACTTATGTATTTATTTATTTAATGGAGGTACTGGGGATTGAACCCAGAACCCCGTGCATGCTAGACATGCACTCTACCACTGAGCTATACCCTCCCACTACGTTTGCTTTTTGATAATAATGCTAACTTGAAATTCCAGAGCCTGACCTTAAAAATGCAAATCTTCATCTTGAACACCACCCAAAGATATCATCCCCTCAGTAGGGTCTCCTGCAGAGCAAAACTTAAATTTTCATGAAGTCTAATTTATCTTTTTTTTTTTTTTAATGGATTGTGCTTTTGGGATCCTGTTTAAGAACTCTTCACAGTACCCAAGTTTTAAATGTTTGTTTTCCATTTAAAATCTATGACACATTTGAGTTAAATTTTGCATTAGGTATGAGGTTTAGGTCAATGTTCTTTTGGGGGAGCCTATGGATAGGCAATTGCTCCAGCAGCATTTCTTAAGAAGACAATCCTTGTTCCACTAAATTACTTTTGTAATTTTGGAAAAAAAATAATCAATTTGGGACTCTTTTGGAGTTTTCTATTTTGTTCCATGGATCTATGTGTTTATTTTCTCCCCAATATCACAGTTGTTTTTTGATTGAAGTATAATCAGTTTCCAATGTTGTGTCACTTTCCAGTGTCCAGCATAATGTTTCAGTCATACATATACATACATATATTCCTTCTCATATTCTTTTTCATTATAGGTTACTACAAGATACTGAATATAGTTCCCTGTGCTATACAGAAGAAACTTGTTTATCTGCTTTTTATATATAGTATTTAGTGTCTGCAAATCTCGAACTCCCAATTTGTCCCTTCCCACCCCCTTTACACCCTGGTAGTCATAAGTTTGTTTGTTGTCTGTGAGTCTGGTTCTGTTTTGTAAATAAGTTCATTTTGTCATTTTCTTTAGATTCCACATATGAGTGATATCATATGGCATTTTTCTTTCTCTTTCTGGCTTACTTCACTTAGAATGATGATCTCCAGGTCCATCCATGTTGCTGCAAATGGCATTATTTTATTTTTTATGGCTGAGTAGTATTCCATTGTGTACACATACCACAACTTCTTTATCCAGTCATCTGTCGATGGACATTTACAGTTTTGATTCCTATAGCTATATAATAATTATTAAAATTTGACAGAGTCAGTCCTCTCACTTGCTTCTTCTTTTTCAAAATTGTTTCTGGTATTCTAGTTCCTTTGATTTTCCATATAAATTTTAGAATAATTTTATCTGTACAATATTGCTGGGATTTTGATAAGAATTGCATTAAATCTGTATATCAAAGTGTGGAAAACTGACACCTTTACTATGTTGAGTCTTCTCTGTTTCTTTTCCTCAGTGTTTTGAAGTTTTCAGCATACAAGTTCTATACATGTTTTACTAGATTTATACCTAGGTATTTCATTTTCTTTGCAGCAAGTATAAATAGCATTGTTTTTCTAACCTCAGTTCCCATGTTTTCATTGCCCACTATTCCCACTATTAATCAATATTGATATCGACATGATGCCCAATGCAGTAGAAGGGATAAGTATTTTTAAATGATGGTAAACATTATATTTTTTAAGACTATGGGATTATCTACTTAGGAGGTTCAAGAAAATCAACAAAAAGTATCAGAATTAGAAAGAGAATTCAGTAGTTGGCATGGACACAAAATAAATATCCAAAAAGCAATTTTAACTCCTACATCTTGGCAATAATTAGATAGAAATTATAATGAGGGAAAATATCCCATTTATGACAACAATAAAATTGTAAAAAAAAAACACACGCTAAGAATAAACTGAACCAGAAATATGCATGACTACAGTATCAACACTTATAAAACTGAACTCTAGAAAGAAAAATGGGAGTAAATTTGCAGAAGCATTTTATTCCTAGATGAGAAGACTTAATATTTTTACAGATGTCATTTCTGCAAATCTTTTTTATACAATTTCTATGTACTGCAATTTCCTACTTAATGCAATTTCTAAACAAAATCCAGGTGAGATTTTTCTTTGGATTATGACACATTGATTCTAAAGTTTGCCAGTGGAAAACTAAGTGGCAGCAAAATAAATATATGAAAATAGCCAAATTATTTTTAGTTTCATGCATCATTTGAAGTTTAGACAATTATCAAACATTTTATTCTTTTGAGAGAATACTCAGATGTACAAGCCTGAATCCTTTTTAAATTATAATTGACATAGAACATTAGTTTCAGGTGTACAACATAATGATTCAATGTTTGTTTATATTGTGAGATGATCACTACAGTCACCACACATATTTACACATCTTTTTCTTATGATGAGAACTTTTAAGATCAATTCTCCTAACAATGTTCAAATATGCAATACAGTATTGTTACCTAGAGTCACTATAGCATACATTACATCACTGGGATATTTATTTATTTATTTATTTATTTATAATGGAGGCACTGGGGATTGAACCCAGGACCTTGTGCATGCTAAACACGTACTCTACCACTAAGCTATTCCCCACCCCAGAGGATTTATTTATTTTATAACTAAGATTTTTTTGAAAACTAAAGAATAGGGTGGCTTTGCTCTAACAAATGCTGATATGTACTCAGTAAAGGGGCTGGAATAGTGTGTCCATATCCCTGTCCCCAGAACCTGTGACTATGTTGATATATATGTTATAGGGGAATTAAAATTGCAGATGGAATTAAGGTTGCTAAGCTTTAGAATAGATTATTCTGGATTATCTGAGTGGGTCCAAAGTAATTACAAGGGCCTTTATAAGTAAAAGAAGGAAGCAGAAGGAGTCAAAGAGATGTGACAACAGAAGCAGGGTCAGAAAGTTGTTGAGTGTTAGCTTTGAGGAGTGAGGAAAAGGGGCCATGAGCCCAGGAATGTGGGCGCCTCTAGAAGCTGGGAAATGGTTTCTCCTCTGGAGACTCCAAGAAGGAAAATAGCCCTGGGAACATCTTGATTTTTAGTCTAGTGAAACTCGTTTTGGATTTCCGACCCACAGAGCTATAAGATAATAAATTTGTGTTGTTTTAAGCCACTAAGTATATGGTAATTTGTTATAACAGCAATAGAAAACTAATACACACAGAAATAGTCAATTAGTGAAACAAAACAGAAAGATGAGAAACAAGCTGACTTATACACAAAACTTTAGCATCCATTTCCAAACAGTGGGCAAAAGATGGATTGTAGAGTAAATGATAGTTTGACAAGTGTCCATCCATTTGGAAAACATAAGGATTAAAATTCTTACCTTTACCACATAAAATAATACATTCAAGAAAAATGAGAGGTTGAAATGTGAGATTTGAAGTCATAAAGAACTAGAAGAGTAGAAAACAAACTGGTTACCAGGGAGGAAAGGAGGGGAGGGATAGTAGGAATTTGAGATTAATAAATACACACTACTGTATATAAAATAGATAAACAGCAATGGCCTACTGTATAGCATGGAGAATTATATTCAATTTCTTGTAATAAGCTGTAATGGAAAAGAATCTGAAAAAATATGTATATATATGTATAACTGATTCACTTTGCTGCACACATGAAACTAACACTGTAAATCGACTACACTTCAATACAAAATAAGAATAAACAAAGGAACTAGAAGAAAATTTAGGAAAATAGTAGATGGTGTGGCATTTCTTGGCATTACACCAAGGTTAAGAGCAATAAATCTGATCTATTTAAGACATAAAAATTAAAATGTTATCCAAGTCAAAAGACATCACTGACAACCATTTGAAAGGGCAAATTTGAGGGAAAATGTTGAAATATGCTGTAGGGAAGGAAAAAAATATTTTCTTTCTACCATTCTAGGTTCTTGGCTGGGGTTCTGTAACAAAAGACAGATTAATAAGAGAAGAACAAACAGAAGTTTATTAATATGTGTATCTCATATACAGATGGGAGAGACTTAGGGGTGATAAGTCAAAGGGATGGCCAGAGCACAAATTTATATAGCAATTTGGGCTAAAACAAAGGAAAAAGGAGTTTTGGGCTTCTGATTGGGAGGCAAGGTACGGGAAGGTGACCAGGGCAAGTTTGGTAAACAAGGATAAGGTTTGTTATGCAGATTTAAGTCTGGGCTTTCTCCATTGATCAGAGTTTCTTGTGATTTAGAGTCATCCTTCTCTTCCGAGTACAGAGAGAGTGATACTCTGACACTCTTACAAATGGAGATTTCCTTTATAAATGTAAATTTCCCTTACAAAACAGTAGCTTTTACTCTTTTTCCAGAGCTTCTCCTGTGTCTGCTGTTTCTCAGAATAATCAGCTTCAAGTAATCTTTATGCCAAAGAAGCATATTTGGTGGTTGCATATTCTGGTCTCCTACCACATGCAACAAATTAAAAGTAACTATCCTTTAATATATAACAAAGCTTTTGCAAATCAGTAAGAGAAGCTGGAGCGACTCAATAAAAAAAAAATGTGTTCAGGCAATGGCATTACTTCACAGTATAGCACAAAGGGATCAAGAAGTAGAAAGTCTGAAAGGAAAACAAAAATAAAGGAAATGGAGAATAGATCCCAGAATTTTCAGCGGTCATCTAATAGGAGTTCCAGGCAGAGAATAGAAAGATTGGAAAGAAGGCAATATGTGAAGAAATAATGTTCTAGAATTTTCTGAGCTAAAGAGAGACATGAATCTTCAAACTGAAATAAGACACTAAGTTCTGGACATGATTCAAACACACACACATATCCTAGAAATAAAATTTTTATGTTAAAGATAAAATCTTAAAGGATAAAGAGAAAATCTTGAGTAGTTCCAGAGTGAAAAGAGAGCAGAAAGAATACAATGGAGAAGATCTTCGAAGAGCTGATGAGAAATTACTTTGAACCTAGATTCCTAGATTTCTGTCTATTTCAGAAAGTTCATCATACATGTACACTTTCTGAAAGGATGATAAGGGAGTGTGATCCAGCAAGAAGGGGAAAAATGGATTTAGGAGGAAGGATGGAGTTCCAACAAAGCAGTGGTGAGTGGAAGAACAGTAAAATTTAAAATCTAAATAAGTTTGATCATAAATTTTAAAAATTACAATCTTGATCTAAAATTTCAGGTAATATAAACAGGGAAGATGAGGGAAGGGACAGAAAAGAGAAGAGAAGTTTTTGTGATGTTTAAGGGATGGATATAGATGCTAATTAATGGTAGATTATAGAGTAATTAAGAGCACTCGATTTTAGAGTGCAAATTCTGGAGTCAGAAGGCATGGGTTCAAATTCCGGCTTCTCAATTTATTGGCTGTGTGGCCTTATATAAGTCACATAACCTTTCTGTGCCTGTCTACCCAACAGTAAACTGGGGATAACTAGGGTATCTAACTCATTGGATTGCTATGATGATTAAATGGGTTAGTATATTAGAAACAGTTGGAACAGCACCTGTCATGTGGTAAGTGCTGTATTTATTTTAGTTATTATTGCTGTTGTTAGTCATGATTTAAAATGTCTGCTAAAGTGCAAAGGCATATCTGCTTCTAGATGAAGACAGTGAACCAGCACTAGCTGTTGGCTTCCTTCCCCCAACCTAACCCTGCAGACTCCACAGAAGAGGTGAGAAGGGGACTGGACCTCAGAATAATTCCCAGCAATAAAACTCTTCATCTTTCTAATTGCATCTCTTTCTCTCCTCTGATTTTCTAGAAGGCTCATTACCTGTCCTGTAGACACCACAGAGCAGAAAAGTGGCAGGGCTGACCCAGTACCAGTCTGAAGTGGCCTGGTCACATCAAGGCATAGTGAGGTTGGAAAGCTCATCTAAAAAGTGCAATCAGAGATGAATGGATAAAGAAGCTGTGGTATATTTATGTAATGGAATCCTACTCAGCCATAAAAAAGAATGAAATAATGCCACTTGCAGCAACATGGATGGAACTGGAGATCATAATTCTAAATGAAGTAAGCCAGAAAGAGAAAGAAAAATGCCATATGATATCACTTATATGTAGAATCTAAAAAAAAAAAGACACAAATGAACTTATTTACAAAACAGAGACAGACTCAAGCATAGAACATAGACATAGACTCAGACATAGACAGACATAGAAAACAAATTTATGGTTGCCAGGGGCATGGTGGGTGGGAAGATATAAACTGGGAGTTTGAGATTTGCAGATACTAACTATTATATATAAAATAAACAACAAGGTCCTACTGTATGGCACAGGGAACTATATTCAATATCTTATAGTAAACTATAATGAAAAAGAATATGAGTATATGTATGTTCATGTATGACTGAAACATTATATTGTAT
>NC_045732.1:42950406-42976569 GCF_009834535.1 Camelus ferus | reverse complement strand
TATTTTCAACTTCTTTAGTTGCTGCTGCTTTAGCAAAAGCAGCTTCTACTCCAACTCTGGCTCTGGCTTCTGGTCTGGCTCTAATTCTTGGCTGCTTCTCTCTGCTTCTCCCTCCCACTCCTCTAGTTCCTCTCTCTCCCGGGATCTCCACAACAGCTTGGCTTGCCTCTCTTGCGTAAGGACACATGTGGTTGCATTTAGGGCCCACCCAGGTAATCCAGGATAATCTCCATATCTCAACAGCCTTAATTTAATCATAGTTGCAAAGAATTATTTTCCAAATAAGGTAGCATTTATAGCATCCAGGGATTATGACCCAATATCTTTGGGGGCCATTATTCTGCCTGCTGCCAAGAGTAAGTCAGATACCTTGTTCTGAAGTTCTGAGGTCCCTGGGTTTGAAAAGGAGTGAATAGAGTTCTTTGAGGACCAATAGGATGGAAGGTAGTACAGCCTGGTGGAAGGGAGGTGGGCTCTGTAGTCAGACAGACCTGAGTTTACTTCCCAGCCCCAACATCTGACGACTGAGTGACCTTAGGCAAGTCACTCAACCCCCTGATCCTCTTTTCCTCCTCTGTGAAATGGGGTAATAACCACACCTCCTTCACAGGGCAGTTGTAACTTGTGCTTGTAAAGCACATAGCATAGGGCTAGGCGCATTGTGAATAATCAGGAAACATTAGACGTTGTTATTGTTAGCTCATGAACATGGTGATAATAATACTATGCATCTATTCTGGGTTCACAAGGAATCTTAACATATGCTCCCAGGAGCATGTGATAGAGATGGTCTTATTGTCCTATGTCACAGATGTAGATTTAAGAGGTCAGTATTTGCCTAAGTTCAGACAGTTAACAAATAGTAGAGGAAGGAATGAAGACCATGTCTGGCTAATTCTTTACCACAGTGCTAGTCCCCACTGTGGGAGGGAGATTTGTAAACGCCAGCAGCTGCAGAGAGCATATGTAAATCATGGACACATCTACAAGTAGGGAATTCTGTGGCCAGTTGTTTGGAAGGACTTGCTGACTGTCAGGGCTACAGGCTATGGTGTGGGAAACCAGGATGGTGGAGGTCTCCGTGCTCAGCACTTTTCCACAAAGGGAACAGGAAAAACTCTGCACTGGTGGTGGTGACAGACCTCTGTGTGAGGGCGAAGCCTGCACCAGGACCCAGGATGCTGTGGACCTTCTGACTCCAGGGTGGATGAATAAAAAAGCCAGCATTATGTGGCTCTGGGAGTTTCCTATGACTCCCTAAGAATATTGTTCATTGATCCCAATATTCTTTTGCTCTATAGTATATTTCCACCTCTTTTTTATTTTTAAATTTTTTCCACTTCTTTTTTAAAAGGGTAAACTTTATATTGAAGAATGACATAAAGATGGAATTTTGCACAAATCATAACTGTCCCACTTGAGAGAAGTTGGGGAACTCAGGATTTGAGAGTTAGTGTTATTTTTCTCAAGATAAGTTATTGCTGCTCAGTATAAGATCAGAAAAATATATCTATCAGTTTCATATTTCAACGTCTTAGATTTTCCTGCATGTATTTCTGGCATGACTGACCATACAGATGTTGCTATCAATGACATTAAGAAAAACTGCTTTATTGAGAAATCACTGCCATACAATAAATTGCACATATTAAAAGTGTACAATTTGGTAAGTTTGTATTACATATAAATATATTCACCATACAAGATAGTAAACACATTCATCACTCTCTCATCCCCACTTGCACACACCTAAGCACACACCTGCTTTCTGTCACTATAAAGATTTGCATTTTACAAAGTTTTATGTAAATGAAAACATACCCTATGTACCCCTGTTTGTATGGCTTTCTTCACTCGGTATAATTATCTTGAAAGTATAATTATCTTGAAATTATCTCCAATTTGTTTATTCATTCACCTGATGATGGACATTAAACTGCTTTCAATTTTTGACTGTTACAAATAAAACTGCCATGCAAATCCTGTACACGTCTTCATATGGACATATCTTTTCTTTTCTCCTGGGTAAAAACCTAGAAGTTAAATCGCTATTAAGCCCCCCAACTGTGTTTATATGGTAAGTGCGTTGTTAGATTTTAAAGAAGCTACCAAACTGTTTTCCAGATTGGTTGTACCATTTTACATTCCCATCAGCAGTGTATGGGAGTTTCAGCTCTTCCACATCTCTGCCAACACTTGCTATGGTCAATCATTTTAAAATCAGCCATTCTAATAAGTGTGTAGTGGTATGTTTTTATGTTTTAAATTTATAGTCCCCTAATGATAGTGGTGCTGAGCACCTTTTCATATATTTATTTGTCACCTGTGTATCTTCTCCTCAAATCTTTTGCCTATTTTTTGTTGGGCTATCTTCTCATTGTTGAGTTTTGTGAGTGTATTTTACACTCAGATATATGTTTTTGCAAAGACTTTTCTTAGCCTGTGGCTTATTTTGTAAAGATCTTAACCGTGTCCTTTAAAGAATGGATTTTTCAGTTTGGTGAGATCTAATTTATCAATTTTTCTTTTATGAACTGTGCCTTTGTTGTCAAAACAAGTATTTCCTAATCCAATGTTAAAATTTTTTCCTGTGATTTCTTCTAGAAGTTTTATACTTTTAGGTTTTACATATAGGTCTATGATCCATTTTGAGTTAATTTGAAAATATATTGCAAAGTATGGATCCAAGTACATTCTTTTGCATATGGATATCCAATTGCTCCAGCACCATTTGTTGAAAAGGCTATACTTTCTCCACCATGATGCCTTTGTACCTTTAAAAAAAACTCAGTTGTCTATTTATGTGTGGGTTTATGTCTGGAGTGTCTACTGTGCCCTGTGGTCTGAGCTTCCTAGCAGTGAAACTGATGTATTAATGGAGCTGTATAACCTTGGTCCCTAAAACAGCAGCCCAAGCCAGCTGGATCACTAAGTCCAATATCCTTGACGGGTGGTGGTGACGCCCAAGCTCAGCACCCCTTTCAGGTGGACGTTGAGTTTCACACTGCCTCTTGGTAGCAAAATCCAAGTGTTGATCATCAAATCCATCAAATCCATCAGGTATTCTTTCTCTGGCCCAGGAATTCCCATGGCCCAGTTGGACCCTCATTCCTTTCAATCTTCAGGGCTGCAAAGCAAAGCAACTTAGGCCATCTGCCAAGAAGCCTGGGACACAACATTCTCCCCTAAGGCTTTTAAATCTGCTGGTGCAGCTGGTATGTCCTGATACCTGGCTACCTGGAGGCAGAAGTTTGGACAAAATGACCTGCTGGGGCATAGACAGCACAGAGAGGGGATACTTTCTGTAGCCCAGTCCCAAGGGTGTCAGATGTGGGTTCCTCACTCCTGCCCTGAGGATACCCCAGCTGCTCCAGGGCAGAGAGACAGTTTCTCTGCTTCCCTTAGTCCCTCCCAACCCCCTCCCCAGGCCTGTCCAGTGAGATGGAGGCATCAGCCCACATTCTGAATTTTTTCCTTGAGAGTGTTCTCCACAGATTTTGCTGGCACGTGAATACATCCTGGAGGGGTGACAGTGGGCACTCAGTAAGACAGATGACAGGGCAACGGCTCCTCCAGAGAGAGGCAGGGGTAGCCTGATCCTGACTTGGATTCTCATTGATTCCCCTCCAGTTTCGCCTGTGAGTTGGGTGGCCGTTCCTTGGGCAGAAGACCCTCTATTCCTGCCTCCCCAAGTCGCCCACTCTCTGTCTGATTTTTTTTTAATGGAGGTACTTGGGATTGAACCCATGACCTCATGCACGCTAAGCATGCACTCTACCACTGAGCTATGCTCCCCTGCCCCTGAGTCTTTAGACAGAATAACCCCACAACCAAAAGTTTAGGTGAATCCCCTCATCCTTCAACACACCCCACCCAGGGAATCTAGAAGGCAGGGACATTTGCAACCAGGACTTTGGAGACATTTATTGCAGAAGGGAACTGGAGCATAGAATCATGGGGAACCCCTCTTCCAGGGCCCAACAGTTTTACCCTGAGCCTGCACATGGGATAATAATGAATGAATTGTTATCTAAAGGGTATGGGTGGGAACGTGGTAGAAAGACGGAGGGGATGGGAACTAGGGATAATTGGGAAGCAACACTTCTCTATCTTTTTGCAGAGCTTTGACTCTTAGAACCATAGTGATGTTTCACATACTCCAGAAAAAGAATAAAGGAAGTAAGAAAGTGGTTGAAAAAAATAAACTAGGATGAGGGGGGCAGGGTATAGCTCAGTGGTAGAGCATGTGCTTAGCATGCATGAGGTCCTGGGTTCAATCCCCACTACCTCCACTAAAAATAATAAACCTGAGGAAAAAAAAAAACACTAGGATGAGAGGGGAGCCCCCAGTGGAATGTAAACAGGAACAATGGAACCGAACTGTATTTCAAATGAATCATATAACCACACCAAAGGGCATGGGGAAGAAAATAACTAACCTTAGTAGTTTTGGGAAACAAGATTTATTTTGGCCAGATACTATAAGGCTCAAAGCAAAAAGAACTGTACACAAATATTGTACTTTAGTTAGTAAATTTGGTTTTACACAGGGGTATGGTTAGGAATTCTGAAACTACTTTATGTGTAAATGAAGATCTGAGCAAATAAATATATCACAGATAACGAGTCCTGTTTCTCATTGTCAGAGAAAGGCATTTCAAATATGGAAAGGAGATAAGGCTACAATAAACCCTGAGGTCTTGGATAGGAATCAGAGATATCAGTATGACTCCACAGGACTGTCTACAAAACAGCCTGCCTATGTTCTACAAATATGTCAATGTCATACAAGATGAAGAAAGTTTAGATTAAAAGAGATTGAAAGATGTGACAAGTAAATGCAACACACAATCCTGGACTGGATCTGGGAACAGAAGAAAAATTGCTTTCTTTTGCCAATAAGGGCATTATTGGGACTATTGGCACATTTTGAAAAAGGTCTGCAGATTAGATAATAGTGTATTGATGTTAGTTTCCTGACTTTGATGATTACTGTCCTGTAGTTACATAAGATGATGATTTGCTTTTTAGGAAAAATACACTAGTATTTAGAGGCATTTCCTTTCAAATCTTTCAGAAAAATATACATATATATATAAAATGAATATATATGTCCTTCATCCAGATCACCCAAATGTCCAAGTGTTAGTATTTTACCCCATTATGTGTATTATTACTATTACTACTACTACTCTTGAAACTTTTTCCGTAAGTGTGAAATTATTGTAAATAAAAAGTTAAAATAAATATGCAGATTATTGGACCTCACCTTTGATCTGTTGGATCAGAAATTCTGGGTCTGATGCCCAGGAATATGAATGAAAGGCATTACACACTGAGTCAAAAAATTCTTGAGAAGGGCTTTAACTTTAACTTGATGAAAATTTTTGATTCCAAGGGGTCCTGTCATACTTAGTTCCCCATATATTTGAGGGAATTCTTAAAGATATACATAGCTTTGTATTAGTCTGTGAGGGCTGCCATAACAAAACACCCCAGACTGGATGGCTCAAACAACAGAAATTTATTTTCTCACAATTCTGGAGGCCAGAAAGTCCAAGATCAAGGTTCTGGCAGGGTTTGGCTTCTGGTGAGAGCTCTCTTCCTGGCTTGCAGAAGTATTGGTGTTGTGATTGTGGCTTTTGTCAGGACCACACTGAAGATTATGTGTCCCTGTTGCCCACACTGAATCTGGGTCTTGGGTCACACTTCTACCATCTACGTCCCTCAGATTTGAACCTTGATCCTGGTCCTCTGTGAACGCTTATACTTTCACTGCCACTCAGGTCTGACCTTGCATCTGGTTCTCTGTTCAATTTCCTCTCTACACAAGCTTCTATGAATACTTCTGCCACTAATGCGCCACTTGTTGGGGCATCTAACTTAAGTCTCTATTAAGTAACTATTCCATCATTAATTCAGTCTGGCATGAAAACCAAGCCTGAGTTCTCTTTTTGTTTCTTCCTTCATCAATGCCTCCTCTGATCTGTGAATCAAATCCAAGCCTCTTGACACTATCAGTTCCCTGCTCTGATCTACATATTAAACCTAGATCACAGTTGTAGATTTTACCACCAATGACCCTCTTTTCTGACTTTGAATCTGGCTATCTGTTAAATCTTTAGTCATCAGTGACTCTCAGCTTTAATTTCAAACCCAGGGCTCTGTATTCCATCATCAATGTGTCTATGTTCTAGATCTTAAATTTGAACCTCTGTTAACCTTTCCATCATCAATGCTCCTGTGACCTTGGTCCAGAATCTTTATTGAGATTTCTGTCAATTTCCTTTGATCTTATCTCAAACCCAGGCATTTGAGATAATTTTGATGTAACAGCCTGAGCCCTTCATTGATGCCCATCTGGTCTGAATTCAAGCTTGATCTACCATCAGTAGTGTTTCCCTATTAATACCTTATCCTTCAATCAAATCTTCCACCACAATTGACCCTCTGGGTTGACCTCAAAATTGGGCGTTATGGGAGACAAAATAATGGTCTCCCAAAGATGTTCACGTCCCAATCCTTGGAACTTGTGAATATGTTATCTTACATGGCAATAGGGACTTGGTAGATATGGTTAAACTAAGAATCTTGAGATGGGAAGATTATTCTGGATTATCCAGATGGGTCCAATGTCATCACTGGGGTCCTCATAAGAGAGAGGGAGGAGGGTCGGAGTCAGAGAAGGAAGTATGATGATGGAAACAGAAGGGCATGGTCAAAAAGAGATTCGAAGATGCCATATTGCTGGCTTTGAAGATGGAAGAAGGGGTCAGGTACCAAGGAAGCTGGAGAAAGCAAGGAAATGGGTTCTTTCTAGAGCCTCCAAAGGGAGTACAGCTCTGCCAATACCTTTATTTCAGCGCAGTGAAACCCATCTCAGACTTCTGACCTCCAGAACTGTAAAGTAATAAACTTGTACTGGTTTAAGCCAATTAGTTTGAGGTAATTTGTTAGAGCAGCAATAGGAAACTAATACAAACATCTTTGAAATATTCCACCATTGATGCCCATCTGGTCAATATTCAAACAATGTCCTTGTTAACACTCCACCATCCATACTTCTCTGTGTGACCTCAAATCCCAGCCATTGTTAGCCATTCCACCATCAAAATGCCTTACCCATATCTTCCAATCTAGGCCTCTGTTAACTTTTCCAACCTAAATCAATCTCTGATTTTACCTTGAACTCAGGCAGCTGTTGTCTAGTCCATCATTAATGGGTTCTGATCTAGGTATAGAATCTAGGGTTTAGAGGGTACAGAGTCAACGGTCCCTTTGTGTCTGTGTATTACACGTGGAGGTCTGTTCACTTTCTTACTATCAGAGCAATTTATGCGTGAATCTTTTCTCAAGTCTGTTAACTCTTTCCCCATTATTGCCCCTTGTGTCTGTACCTTGACTACAGGCCTCAGTTAAATCCTCCCCATCTATGATCCTTTGGTGTGTATGGAAAATCAAACCTGCGCTAACTCTTCCGCCGCTAGTGCCTCTTCTCCTATGGGCATCAACCCCAGCCCTCAGTTAATGCTTCTATTAGGAATTCGATTTGGTCTGACCT
This sequence comes from Camelus ferus, assembly GCF_009834535.1. Taxonomy (NCBI): domain Eukaryota; kingdom Metazoa; phylum Chordata; class Mammalia; order Artiodactyla; family Camelidae; genus Camelus; species Camelus ferus. The sequence continues at coordinate 42,969,008 of NC_045732.1, read as the reverse complement.
TGAAGTCAGGTCTTGGTTAACTCTTCCACCATCATTGCCCCTTTGGAATAGGTTGTGAATTGTGGGTTTTTGTTAATTATACCACTATTGATGCTTTTCTGGTCTGTCCCAGACTTTGGCCTAAGTTAACATTACCATTTTCAAAGCTTCTTGGGAATAACTTTGGAACTGGGCCACCATTCCGCCATCAGTGCCCTCCTAGTTTGACCTTCAAGCGAGGTTTTTAAGTTTTCTCCATCCATACATCTTGGAAGAGGTCTTGAATCCTAGGTCACTCGTAACTACTTTACCATCAGAAATCCTCTATTGTATAGGTATGGAACATATGCCTTTGTCAACTATTCAATCTCATCAATCTCATTCTAGGCTGACTCCAATCTAGCCCTTGTTAAGTTTTCTAAAACCAGCGCCCCTTAGGCTTTGCGTTGAACATGTGACTCTAACTCATTTAGCTTTGATAATGGGCTGCAAAAGGCCGCTTCTGCCAACTTTAATTGAGGCGGGCAGAATGTTCAGGTTGTGAGTGACAGAAGGGGGCGGGCCCTTCTGTGTTAGAAGGAGCCAATGGAAGACCAGGAGCGCAGAGAAGCCAGGGCGGTGAGTGATAGGAGAGGGCGGGCCCTGACTCGACTAAGGGCGGGAGGGCGGTGACGCTATTCTGGGAGTAGTGCGCGGGAAGTGTGTTCTGAGCCTGCAAGTGAATATGTATTATTATGTCAAAGGTCTCTCCACTTTCTCCAGATGCTTTAGAAATAAGGCTTCCGCAGAGCAATCTCTCAGGCGGTGCTTCCACCATCCGGCCTTAGTACTCCCCCTCTCTCCACCCGGTTCCCACCGAACCCCGCAACCGGCCGCGTTGCCACACCTTTGCTCAGGCTGTGCCTCCGCTGATGGTCGAGAACACCCATTCTCCCGCCGGGGACATTCGCGGCGCTTCCCAGTCTCACACTGCTTTTGAAGCACCGATTTTGAACATCCTGCCTAGGAAATATCATGGGGACTCCTCGGGCTCCAAAACGCATATTTCCTCTGGCTGGAATGGTAGCCTCAAGAAGCAGTGAGAAGCACTAGCCATTTCCCGGCCGGTGATTGGGTTGCTGGCACAGACCGAGTGGCGCCATTTTTGTTACTGGCAGAGCTGGGGGGCCGTGGCTGATTCTGAGCGTGCGGAAGATAATCCAATGCGTCACGCAGACCCACCGAGCAGGGCTAGAAGGGAAAAGGGAATTTCGGGGGATGTTGAGCCCGTCTGTGCAAGCGGGAAGCCAAGCCCGGTTTGAGAAGGAGCTTTTGGGTCCTGAGAACAGAGCCAGAGTGAGGGGCCAAGCTGAGTGATGGGGGGTCTGTGTGGTCGGTGAAAGGGACCTGTGGAAGGAATAGTGAGGGGTCCTCTGGGCTGGATGATGTGGACAACAGTGATAGGGGAGTCTGGAGGGTCAGAGATAATGGTGTGTGGGGTATGCGAGTTTATGGGGGTGAGTGATGGGGGATCCGTGTGGTGAGCAATGGTGTGTGTAGGGTGAATAATGGGATTTCAAGGGGGTGAGTGAAGGGGGGGGTCTATGAGGTGAGTGAAAGTGAGGCGGGAAGCCCCATAAAAAGACCGGCAGGACCCCTAGGCAGGGCCGCTGCTCTCCTCCCAGCACCGTCCGGTTCCCTGGCCCAGAGACTCTTATCTCACTTTTTGCCTCTAAAGCGGCTTACTTACACCTAGAATTCTATTGGTTCCCTGAGCTCACTTCTGATTGGCTATTTCCTTCACTTCTGATGGGTTATTACTCTCACTTCTGATTGGTTATTACTCTCACTCCTGATTGGTTATTCCTCTGACTTCTGATTGGTCCACTTCCCTAACTTCTGATTGGTCCATTTGTAGTACTTCATTTGCATGGAGCTCACTCCTGATTGGTCTATTTCTACAAAGCTTGTTCCTGGTTGGTCAACTTCTGTTATACTTTATTTGCATATGATGTTGCAAAGTGTAAAACTGGCAGCCTTTAAAAGGCCTGTGTAAACTTACTGACGGGGTCTACAGCTTGAAGTGTTAATTCCTTTGGGCTGGCTGGCGTGGTAAATCTGAGTTTTCCAACTGTCTGAGTGCTGCTTGGTCTGTTACCCGGATCCGGGTTGCTGTCACAACTGAGCTGTAACACACTTTTCCGCAACAAAAGGGGTTTGGAGTGAGTGATGGAGGGTCTGTTGAGTGAATGATGGGATGTGTGGGGTGAACAATAGAGGGTCTATAGAGTGAGTGATGAGGGTCCACTGGGACAGGAATGGGAATGTGTAGGGTCATGTTGGGATTCTCTGCGGTCAATCATACATCCGTGAATAAACAAAAATCCCCGCCCTTGTGGTTTCAGCATTCCAGTGGAGGAGTCAGACATTGAGGTTTTAATTTATATTTCCCTGATGACTACCTTTTCATTTATGTACTGATCACTCGGAGAGCCTCTTGTGAGGTGCCTGTTCAGATATTTTGCTCATTTTTCTATTACCTTGTCTACCTTTTCATTATTAATTTGTAGGAATTGTTTTCTTATGTTCTGATAACATTTATTAGTGACATGTGTTTTGCAATTATCTCCTTAATTCTTGGTTTCATGGCTCTGAATATTAAGATTTTAAGTTAATTTTAAACTATAAAGTGCAGTGTAAGTTTAATGTTTTGCTATTCCTGAGTTAAAAGCCAGACAATGTTCTCTGTAATTTAGGAGGAAGATTAATTTTTTTAGGGCCTCCAGAAGCTGGCTGAGAGTTGCATCTCTGAAAACTGTGGTACATCAGCTAGTGAGGAGTTCTCTGCTTTTTGTTTTCTCACCACCTCACCCTCTAATCCCTGGCTGTGTGATCTCAGACAAGTCACTGTCCCTGTCCAGGCCTCAGTGTCCTGTCTAAGAAATGAGGATACTAGGGCCTATCCTGTGAGGGTTAGGATGATAATTAAGTGAGTTAATAACTGATTATTATCTATTCACCATGGTTTTGTGGTACTGATCTTTATTTCATGGATCATCCATGAACTCAGCGTCAGAGCTGCTCATGTGATATCCAAGGAAATCCAATGAAAGAAATTAAATACCAAGGAATAAGATTGCATCAGATAGAGTTGAGCCTTGGCGGGCCCCAAACCATTGTAATATCTGGGGGCCAGATGTCTGTTTTTTTAAAAAAATTTTTGGTTTTCTTCTTTTGTGAGGGAGGGGAGGCAGTTAGACTTATTTATTTATTTATTTTGGGAGGAGGTAATTAGGTTTATTTATATATTTTTAAATTAATTAAAAAAAATTTTTTAGTGGAGGTACCGGAGATTGAACCCAGGACCTTGTGCACGCTAAGCATGTGCTCTGCCACTGAGCTATACCCTCCCCCTATTTATTTATTTATTTATTTATCTATCTATCTATTTACTTATTTATTTATTTTTCTTTTTTCTTTTAATTTTTATTTTAACCCAGGACTTCCTGCATGCTGGGCATGCACTCTACCACCAGAGCTATATCCTACCCCCTTCGGATGTTCGTTTATTAAACAGTTGGGAGCATGCTCTTGTGGCCTGCCATTCCTTCATTTCATAGCTATCTCCATGCCATTAACTTTATTTCCATAGTACTACTTAGTTTACTCTATGGAAATTTTTAAAAATTCACAAAAATAGAAGGAACTATATAATGAACCCCCATTATGCATATCACCCAGTCTCATCAGTCATCAACTCATGGTCATGGTCATGAAACTCATTGTTTCATCTAAACCAGGGGATGGAAAACTGCAGGCAGTTGGCCAGATTGGGCCTGCTGCTGGGTTTTTTTTTTTTTTTTTTTTTTTGCTGTTTTTATACAACCATAAGCTAAGAATGTTTTTCACATTTTTTTAATGGTTGGAAAAAATCAAAAGAATAATATTTTGTGATATGTGAAAGTGATACAAAATTCAAATTATACTGTCCATAAATGAAATTTGATTGGATCACAGCCAGTAAGAATAATGGGGGGGGGGTAAACAAAGTTTATTCTAGGAAGAGCAACTCATTGAGGGATAAAACCATTTTAAAATTTACATATGTTTACTGTTCATTGTTTCTAAGAACAGTTTAGAGCTTTAGCTTTTTAAACTTACATAATTATCAAAGGAATAAAGCCAACCACAAAATAAGAACCAACAGAATTTAGTAATCCAATCATAAAGGACAGTCAAATGAAAATACACAAATATTAAATATATAGCTTAATAAATTTTTATATATGTAGCCCTTTATTATTTTGAAACAAATCTCAGATATGTTGTTTTATTCATAAATATTCCATTATGCAGCTGTAAAAGATAAAGACTTAAAGGCCATACCATTATTCAAAGTAAAATAATTAATAATATCTTTAGATCATCAATGGTTAAATTCCTTAATATTGAATATCTAGTCAGGGCTCAAACTCTAATGATTATCTCAAAGAATTTTTTTTTTGTCTGTTCAAATTATGATTCTAGACAAGGTTTTGGTTTCTGTGTCTCTTGAGCCTCTTAATCATCTATAGTATTGCTTTTAGTGGTCGCTTCCTTTCCATCCTTTGGAGGGTCCATAACTTATTTTCTCAGTCCTCAGTGATTGGGCATTTAGGTTATTTTCAATATTATGGTGTTAAAGACAAATTTGTGATGAAGATTTCTACAGTTAAATCTGTGCACACATCCATGATTATTACCTTAGGATAAAGTTCTAGTAATGGAATTACTAGTCAGATGAGAACCACAAGTTATCAATGAATGAACAAGCAACATATTTCACATCCAGCCATTGAAGATTGGATAATCCAACTTGGTCTCTGAAGACTCTGTACCCCACTCCACCACAATTCCTTTCCAAAGAGAAAAAGAAAATGATTGAGTCCCAGGTAAGTTGCATTTGTTTCCCACCTGGTTCTTCCCACAACAAAATGGGAAAGGGCAATTAGTTGAAACTGAGAACTAGAGAAATTTAGAGAGAATAGAAGATCAAGATATAGGTAAAATTGCTGGGAAGATACACAGATCATCTGGCCTTGCGTCATATAAACTGAGGTAAACATTTTATCTGTGAGCTTCCTGGCAGCCACAATGAAAAGGGCAAACATGATCAGTAAGATGATTTGCATTCTCCATCAAGAGAAATCAGTTCATAAGTCCAGCTCCTCAGATTTCTGGGCCTTTTGCCTAAGAAATTTTATTGTTGTTTTCCTAAGGGCCAGTGGTTTTCAGGTCAGTGTGGCATCATCAATAGTTGTTCCAAAGAGGCTGTTTTTAGTTTAAAATTTCTGGCATGGAGCATGTGCGGTGTCTTGGAGCATGAGCGGTTTCTTGATTTTCCATGGCTCCTTTGCCGTCTCAGAGTTTGTGGAGTCATGCTCTAACTCAAGGCCATCTCTGCTCTTCCATTTTCAGTCTTTATTACTTTTTTAATCCTTGTAAGGGTAACATATATGTGGGGGCAAAGATTGTAAACAATATAGCAAAGTAAAAATTAGAAAGTGAAATATCTGTGTAATCTAACTTCTACCTCCTTCCCAAATTACATAAACTAGTATGTAATTTGGGAATGATCCTTTCATATTCTTTTTATTATACTTTTAACCTCATCTATGTGTGTAGGTGTGTATGTATAAATATGTGTGAGTGATCTTGTTATAATCATGTATTTTTCTTTACCATACACACAAAATACAAACACTGCATCTTCTGTTCTGCAAGATTCTTTTTTTACCTGTTGATAAAATATATCAATAAATGTAATTTTAATATATTTTATTATAGAAATTTCAGTTTTAAAATGTATACAAAAATAGATTTTACTGACGCCCTTTGTGCTTATCAGCCAGTTGCAAATATTAATTGGTGGCCAGTGTTGTTTTCTCTGTCATTTATCTCCACACACCCCTATCATCATCATCATCATCACCATCACCATTATCACCATCCTCGTCACCTTGCCAGTTCCTTGTTATTTTGTTTAGGATTTTTACTACTGTGTTCATGAGACATGGGCATGTAATTTTCCTTTCTTGTATTATTCTTGTCATGTTTTGACATCACGATTATGTTGGCCTCACATAACAATTTAGGAAGTATTATCTGGAAAAGTTTGGGAAGATTATTGGTATTATTTCTTTCTTAAATGTTTGGAAGAATTCCCTAGGGAAGTTATCAGGGTGTGGAGTTTTCTTTGTGGGTAGGTTTTAATTTATGAATTCAGTTTATTTCAAAGATATAGTATCATTTAGATTATTTCTTTTTATGTCAAGTTTGGTAAATTGTGATTTTCAAGTAATTTGTCCAGTTTCTCTAAATTAGGGGCCAGCAAGCTTTTTCTGTAGATGACTAGATAGAAATATTTTAGGTTTTGTGAGCCATATGGTCTCAGTTGCAGCTACTCAAATCTGCTATTGTAGGTTGAAAGCAGCTGTAGATAATATGTAAATCAATGAGCATGGCTGTGATCCAATAATATTTATTTATGGACACTGAAAGTTGAATTCTATGTAATTTTCACATCATAAAATGTTCTTTTGGCTTTTCCCCCCAACCATTAAAAGTGTAAAAATCAGGGTGGGTATAGCTCAGTGGTAGAGCACATGCCTAGCATGCACAAGGTCCTGGGTTCAACCCCCAGTATCGTCATTAAAATAAATAAACAAATAAACCTAAATACCACCCCTAAAAAAAGTATAAAACCCATTCTTAGCTTGTGGGCCACATTTGGCTTGTAGGCCATACTTTACTGTCCCCTGATCTGCACTGTCAAATTTCTTGTCATAAAATTGGTCGTAGTACTCTTTTATTATCCTTTTAATGTTTGCAGTATACCAGCCCCTTGTTAATGGGCCTTTTTATTGTTTCTAATTTTTCTTTAATATATAATAGTATAACAATAATAATAATAAGAAGAATCACAGCTACTGTTTCTTAAGTGCTTACTGTGTACCATGCACCATTATAATAAATTCTAAGATAATTAACTCATCTGATTTACCCAGGAACGCTTTGTAATAGGTACTATTATTATCCTCATTTTTCAGATGAGGAAACTGAGGCATAGCTAGTACATAGTCTAGCCAGGACTCTAAAGCAGTGAAGTCATAAATAAGGGAAGAACTGTAATACATCTTTGTATATTTGTCAAATATTTATGTAGGCCAAATTCTTAGATGTGGGTGTCTTAGGTCAGAGAGCAAGCATGTGTAAAATCTAAAGAGTATTTCTCAAATTGTAATTTGATGTTGTGTAATTAGCTTCCACATGTGGCCACAAATCATTTACAAGGAAGCTCTTGTCCCAGTATTTTCCCAACTACCAGATAAAATCAGTGTTTTTCATTCTTGCTATTTTTACAGTGGCATATTCTCTTATTTTCATTTACTTTTCTTTAATGGTTAAATGAGCACCAGCATCTTTTCACATATTTATTTGCCATTTTTAAATGGAGGTACTGGGGATTGAACCCAGGACCTCATGCATGCTAAGCATGTACTCTACCACTGAGCTATATCCTCCCCACCTTTGTTAGCCATTTTGTATTTCTCTTTAAGTCTCTCCTTTCTTTCTTTGTCTTTTGCTTACTGCTTTCTAACGGCTTTCTGTGTATGAGTAATATGAATTTTGAAGTACACATTAAAACCTTTGTTTTTCCTTTTGGTTAGGTGATGTTTTGTCTCTCAAGCTTGTTTTGTGTCTCCCCTCACTAGAATATAAGATCCTTGAGGGAAGGTATTTTGGCTGGGTTTCTTTCCTTCTGTGTCCTCAGTCCCTAGAACAGTGTCTGGTATTCAGCAGGTGCTCAATAATTGCTTTCTGAGTGGATGGATGCTTCTTTTACTTAGCAATATAGCAACTTGTTACCTGTCAATCTACGTAGAGCTTCTTTGTTGCTTTTAATGGTTGTGTATGGTATTTCCTTGTGGGGATTGAAGCATACTTGATACTCATCTAATCCCGCATGAGGCTGTTTTCATTCTTTTGCTATTATAAACAGTACTGTAGTGAAGTATCTTCGTATTTGCTGATTTGCTCACATATATATGTATTTATGTAGAATAATTTCCAGAAATGGAATTGCTAGTCAGAGATATGTACATTTAAAATTTTGGTGCATATTGCCCAATTAATTGCTCTTAAAATACATTGTACCAGTGTATACCCACCATTTGAGTGTGCTTGACATCTTCACCAACTAGGTGACTTAAGAAACGCTAATCTTTGATAATATATAAAGGAAACATGGTGTCTTGGTTTACTTTGCATAGCTCTTCATGTCAGTGAAGTTGAGCATCATTTCATATGTTTAGAATCCATTTGCCTTTCCTTTTCTGTGAATTGATGGTCATGTCCTATGATTATTTTTTGAGAAGTTAAGTTGTTGATCTCTTTCCTTTTGCTTTGTAGGAGCTCTATCTATTAAGTACATTAGCACTTTGTCCATCATATGTGTTGTGTATATATCTTCTCTCCAGTTCATTGCTTGTCCTTTGCGTTTATGGTATATTTCACCATATATTACATAAAGTAGTCAAATTTATCAGTGTGTCCTTTTGTGGCATCTGGGTTTTGTAGCATGATTTGATAGAAGAGTCTTCTCCACTCTAAAATTATTTTTAAAAATTTATCCTCTCTTTGTTTTATGGCTTCTCTTTTTCTTTGTTTAAATTTTTGTTAGATCTAAAATTTATTTTTGTGTATGGTGTGGAATAGGGAATCCAACTTTGCATTTCTTTCTGAAAACTTCCCAGTTTTGAGTAATCTGTCTCTTTGACACATTTAAAATGCCACCTGTATTATACATTAAATTTCCCGCTTTTGTTTGCATCTATTTTTAGACTCTCTAGTCTGTTCCACTAGCTGTTCTTGCTAATGGCAGGATTTTACATTGTTTTTCTCATTAAGTATGCTACACAAAGTGCAAAGTAGGCTTCCTACAGGTATTGCTGTGGTAAAAATGATCAGAAGGAGCAGATTGTACAGGAATATGCTGTTATAAGAACCAGTGACATTTGAGGATGTGGCTGTGGACTTCACCCAAGAAGTGTGGCAGCAGCTGGACCTTGCTCAGAAGACCCTACACAGGGATGTGATGCTGGAGATCTGCAGCCACCTAGTCTCCGTGGGTAAGGGCAAATTCTCCGTAACAATGAATCAAATCCTCTTTATCTTTCAGCGCTGTCAAGACCATGACCTTTGTGATTTTCCATTAAAAGGATGCTTTCTTTTATAGTTTCAGTTTTTTATGTTTATATTTTTGTTTTATCTGGAATTTATTTTTGTGAATTAAAGATTAATTTTTCCTGGGAGTTCCCTGAAATTTCTTCTTCTCCTCATGAATTTCTCAGCTGCCAAGGCCAAGGCCATTGTAATTTTCCCTTAACAGGGTGTTCAGGTATAAAACCAGATATAATCTCCAAGCTGGAACATGGAGAAGACAAGTGGATCATAGAGAGTGAGTTGTCAAGGTGGATCTACTCAGGTAAGTGAGAACTGGGGAGATGGTTGAGAAGGTGTTTTCTTCTTCCTGACATGAGTGGCCTCCTTTCTTCTTTAAAATTCATAAAGCCTCCTTTTTTAACATCCATCTTACGTCAGCCACCTTTTTAGAACTTCTGTCCATTGCTGTTTTCTTTTTGGTGTCTATTTGATCTTACCTTTTTTCCCTCCTTCTTTCAGACAGAGAGGAAAGCCTTGACTCTTCCCAGCAGATTATTTCTGGAGAACTTTCATTTCAAAGGGAGACATTGGAAAGAACCCTAAAGGATAATTCACTGTACTCTCTCTTTAAAGTCTGGCATACTGATGGTCAGATGGATAAATATCAAGGAAACCAACACAGAGTTTTAAGGCAGTTCACTGTCATCAGCCGTGAAACAATGACCAAGAAGAGAGGCCCTAAATGAGATACATTTGGGAGAATACTCAGTGGATGTATAGATCTTGATCTTTCATGTAAAAAACTCCATCACTTTGATTCATGTGAAAAGAGCTTGAAATCTAATTTAGATTCACTGACTTGTAATAGGAGCTATGCAAGAAAGAGCTGCACTGAGAGATTTGGATGTGGGAGACCACCTAACTATAGTGCTTCTTGTTCTGTGCCTGAGAAAATTCACATTGGAATGAAATCACATGGACATAGTGTGAAAAATTTCTCAATCATAAGCAAGCCCATATTCAGTATAAGAAAGTTCAAGCTAGGGAGAAGCCCATGTTTGTAGTGTGTGTGGGAAGAGCTTTATTAAGAAGTCACAGCTCATTATACATCAAAGAATTCATTCTGGAGAGATACCGTATGTAGGTGGAGATTGTGGAAAAGCCTTCAGTGAGAAATCACACCTCATTGTGCATCAGAGGATTCATACTGGGGAAAAACCCTATGAATGTACCGAGTATGGAAGAGCCTTCTCCCAGAAGTCACCCTTCATTGTTCATCAGAGAGTCCACACTGGAGAGAAACCTTATGAATGTTTTGAGTGTCAAAAAGCCTTCTCCCAAAAGTCACATCTCATTATACATCAGCAGGTTCATACTAGAGAGAAGCTCTGAATGCAGTGAATGTGGGAAAGCCTTCGGTGAGAAGTCTCACCTTTTTATACACCAGATGACTCATACTGGGGAGAAACCCTAAGAGTGTACTGAATATAGGAAGACCTTCCCTCGGAAAACACAACTCATCATCCATCAGAGAACACATACTGGAGAGAAACCCTATAAGTGTAGTGAGTGTGGCAAAACCTTTTGCCAGCAGTCCCACCTCATAGGACATCAAAGAATTCATACAGGAGAGAAACCTTATATAGGTACAGAATGTGGGAAAGCCTTCTCTCAGAAATCACCTCTTATTATACACCAGAGAATTCATACAGGGCAGAAACCATATGAGTGTAGTGAATGTGGCAAAACTTTCTCCCAGAAATCACCCCTCATTATTCATCAGAGAATTCATACAGAGGAACCCTACGAGTGTACTGAGTGTGGAAAGGCCTTTTCCCTCAAGTCACACACATCTCATTGTACATCAGAGAGCTCATACTGGAGAGAAACCTTATGAATGTAGTGAATGTGGAAAGGCCTTCTGTGAGAAGTCCTCCCTAGTTGTACATCAGAGAACCCATACTAAGAAGAAACCTGAATCTGCTGATTATGGGATAAGCTTTTCCCAGAAATCACAGATGATCACATATCAGAGAACACACATGGAGGAGAAACCCTCCAAATGCAGTGACTGTGGGAAAGTCTTCTGCCAGCATATACACCTCACTGGACATCAGAATCCACATAGGAGAGGAACCTTATACATGTACTGATTGTAGGAAGGTCCCCCCTGCCTCAGAAATCAGACCTCAGTGTGCATGGGAAAACTCACACTGAACAGAAATCCTATGGGTATGTTGGACATGAAAAATGTGGCACCTTCTTAACTGTAGAAGAGACTAATATACTCCTAAGTATATCTGATTATGCCTCCACAGAATAATCTGGTCAGGCCTCCAGAGTGTTTTTTTTTTCCCAGTCTTGATCATTTTTTTTTTAATTGAGGTATAGTCAGTTTATGATGCTGTGTCAATTTCTGGTATACAGCACAATTCTTCAGTCATACATGAATATACTTATATTCATTTTCATATTCTTTCTCACTGTAAGCTACTACAAGACATTGAATATATTTCCCTGTGCTATACAGTATAAACTTGTTTATCTATTCCACATATACCAGTCAGTATCTGCAAATCTCGAACTCCCAGTTTATCCCTTCCCACCCCCCTCCCCTTGGCAACCACAAATCTGTATTCTATGTCTGTGAGTCTGTTTCTGTTTTATATATAAATTCCTTTGTCTTTTTTTTTTAGATTCCACATATGAGTGATACCATATGGTATTTTTCTTTCTCTTTCTGGCTTACTTCACTTAGAATGACATTCTCCAGGGACATCCATATTGCTGCAAATGGCGTTATGTTTTCATTTTCTATGGCCGAGTAGTACTCCACTGTATAAATATACCACAACTTCTTTATCCAGTCATCTGTTGGACATTTAGGTTGTTTCCATTTCTTGGCTATTGTAAATAGTGCTACTATGAACATTGAGGTGCAGGTGTCTTTTTCAATTAAGATTCCCTCCCTCAGAGTGTTTTCAGTACTGTAAATAAGCAATGGATTTGCTCATCCTCAAGGTATCTTATCCCCTACACAGAATAAACATATCTGGAACAATTAACACTGCTTTTGTGTTGTTTGGTCCTTAAAGATTTTGTAGAATTCTCTTATGGATATATTTGGGCATGGTGCATTATTTGAAGAGTATCTCTTTGTCATCCTTCTCTATTTCTTCCTTCATATTTTCTTTGTTTAGATTATATATTTATTTACATTGTAATTTTCATAAAAATCATCAATTTCCTCAAGTTTCTTAATTTGTGAAATTTTGAATAAGTATTCTCTTATGATTCACTTAATTTTCTCTATATATGTAGTTATTTCTTCAGTATTATTCTCATAGAGTGTTTATGATTTCTTTTCCCTCAATTAGATAAACTAAAGTTAATGTATTATTTATTTTATGCCCCTCACCTAAGACTATTTCTTGCCTTTATATCATTTTTCTGTTTTCTGATTCATTCTTTGTGCTTTTATTTCATTAAAATCCTTCCATCCACTTTTCTGTTTTTTCTTTTTCTAACTTCTTTAGTTGAATGTGTAAATCAATTAATCTAACAATTCCTGGTTTATTTATAGATATATTTTGGGCTATGTATTAATCTGAGAAGAGTCTTAGCCATTTGTGGTCCAATCTGAGTGTATTCTATTTTTTGATAGGTAGATCCTACTGTTTAGCCCAATTTTGCTTGTAAGTATGACAGATCTAATTAGTCTTAGGTATCCTAGCATATTTCCTGTTGTGCATCCTGTTTTCATTGCTTTTATGTCTTTTAATATCTCATTATGGGGCCCTGACTGCCTTGTACTGTTTTGGATGTGTTACTTGTGTCCCAGAGCATAGCAAAGAGAGGGTGCTTCCAAAGGGTTTTCAGGAAGCTAGCATAATCCTGATATCCATAATGTTGATAATCCGTAATACTTGGGAGATGGATTTGAGGCTGAAAAGAAACACGATGGCAGGCCTGTGGTTATAAATATTCAGAGGATTTTTTTCCTTACCTTTCCACCTAATACCATGATTTAAGATAGGTAATTTCCTTTACTGTCCATTGAGCAGAGGTGGTTTTATTTCTACTTCATTCTTACAATGAGAGTGAAGACTTTTTGTTCCCAGGTTTATGTCAGCAGTCTTTGCTCACCTTGAGTAGGACATGTCTTAAAACTGCAGTGTGAATAACCTGAGTTTGACAGATGCACTTGAAGTGAAGAGTAGGCAATAGTGGAGTGTCCATGTTTGCTGAGATTGCTGTAGTCAAGCTTCTGGGGTCTGGCCTCCTGTGGAGTCAGTGACACAGCAAGAGTGGGGAATTTCCTAAAAATGTCCCAGAGTGTGGATAGACAATTCTTCATATTCAGCAAATCTTTATTCAACAAATAGTACACGGCAGGCACAATTTTGAGGATTCTGCAGTGAATAAAGCAGACAAAAAAATCCCTGCCTTCATGGAGTGATGGATACTAAAAAAGTATATATTACATATAATACTACTATATATTATGTAGGTATTTTGATTATAATAAAAATAAAATAAAAAACATTAATGCAATATATGTAACTTTTTATTATCCATCTCTCCATGAAGGCGGGGACGTTTTTGTCTGTTTTGTTGCTTTACTTTCACCCACAACACTTACGTACTGGTCACTGGAGGATAGGAGATAGATAGATAGATAGATAGAATATGATAAATATAATGTATAAAATGTTATATATGATGCTATATATAACATATATTGTATATATAAATATAGTTATATAGCTGTTTCCTCTGTTGATAAATGCTTAAGTGCTGTAGATAAAATAAAGCAGGGTAAGGAAACAGAGAGTGGCCTGTGGGATGTAGGGTGAGTAGGGAAGGCCTCAATGATAGGGTGCCATTTAAGCAGAGATGAAGAAAGTGAAAGTGTGTTTGAAGAACAGTATGCCAGGCAGAGGGAATAGGAAGTGTAAAGGCCCTGAGGCAGAGGCATACCTGCCATCATGCAGCCTGAAATCACATCCCCAATGTGTTTCAAAAATACCTCAAGGATTTACCTTAAATGGTCCCAGATTCTTGTGACCCAGGTGCCTGAAAGAAGTGAATATAATCACCACTCCTATTCAACATAGTCCTGGAAGTCCTAGCCACAGCAGTCAGGCAAGAGAAAGAAATAAAAGGGATCCAAATTGGAAAAGAAGAGGTAAAAGTGTCATTATATACTGATGACATGTTACTATATATAGAAAACCCTAAAAGGTCCACACAAAAGCTACTAGAGCTGATTGAAGAATTCAGCAAGGTAGCAGGTTACAAGATTAACGTTCAAAAATCAGTTGCATTTCTTTACACTAACGATAAATCAACAGAAAAAGAAAGTAAAGAAACAATCCCCTTTAAAATAGCACCCAAAGTAATAAAATACCTGGGAATAAATCTAACCAAGGAGGTGAAAGAATTATACACAGAAAACTATAAACCATTGATGAAGGAAATTAAAGAAGACTTTAAAAAATGGAAAGATATTCCATGCTCTTGGATTGGAAGAATCAATATTGTTAAAATGGTCACACTGCCCAAGGCAATCTACAGATTTAATGCAATCCCTATCCAATTACCCAGGACATATTTCACAGAACTAGAACAAATCATAATAAAACTTATATGGAACCATCAAAGACCTAGAATTGCCAAAGCATTACTGAAGAGAAAGAAAGAGGCTGGAGGAATAACTCTCCCAGACTTCAGACAATACTATAGAGCTACAGTCATCAAGACAGCATGGTATTGGTACCAAAACAGACATATAGACAAATGGAACAGAATAGAGAGCCCAGAAATGAACCCACAAACTTTTGGTCAACTCATCTTCGACAAAGGAGGCAAGAATATACAATGGAATAAAGACAGTCTCTTCAGCAAATGGTGTTGGGAAAACTGGACAGCAGCATGTAAAACAATGAAGCTAGAACACTCCCTTACACCATATACAAAAATCAACTCAAAATGGATTAAAGACTTAAACATAAGACAAGATACAATAAACCTCCTAGAGGAAAACATAGGCAAAACATTATCTGACATACATCTCAAAAATTTTCTCCTAGAAGAAATAAAAGCAAGAATAAACAAATGGGACCTAATGAAACTTACAAGCTTCTGCACAGCAAAGGAAACCAGAAGTAAAACAAGAAGAAAACCTATGGAATGGGAGAAAATTTTTGCAAGTGAAACCAACAAAGGCTTCATCTCCAGAATATATAAGCAGCTCATACGACTCAATAAGAAAAAAATAAACAACCCAATCCAAAAATGGGCAGAAGACCTAAACAAGCAATTCTCCAAGGAAGACATACAAATGATCAAAAAGCACATGAAAAAATGCTCAATATCACTAATTATCAGAGAAATGCAAATCAAAACTACAATGAGGTATCACCTCACACCAGTCAGAATGGCCGTCATTCAAAAATCCACAAATGACAAATGCTGGAGAGGCTGTGGAGAAAGGGGAACCCTTCTACACTGCTGGTGGGAATGCAGTTTGGTGCAGCCACTATGGAAAACAGTGTGGAGATTCCTCAAAAGACTAGGAATAGACTTACCATATGACCCAGGAATCCCACTCCTGGGCTTGTATCCAGAAGGAAATCTACTTCAGGATGACACCTGCACCCCAATGTTCATAGCAGGACTGTTTACAATAGCCAAAACATGGAAACAGCCTAAATGTCCATCAACAGGTGACTGGATAAAGAAGTGGTGGTATATTTATACAATGGAATACTACTCAACCATAAAAACCAACAACATAATGCCATTTGCAGCAACATGGATGCTCCTGGAGAATGTCATTCTAAGTGAAGTAAGCCAGAAAGAGAAAGAAAAATACCATATGAGATCGCTCATATGTGGAATCTAAAAAACAAAAACAAAAACAAACAAACAAACAAAAAGAAAGTGTAAATACAGGACAGAAATAGACTCACAGACAGAGAATACAGACTTGTGGTTACCAGGGGGGTGGAGGGTGGGAAGGGATAGACTGGGATTTCAAAATTGTAGAATAGATAAACAAGATTACACTGTATAGCACAGGGAAATATACACAAAATGTTATGATAACTCAGAGAGAAAAAAATGTGACAATGAGTGTGTATATGTCCATGAATGACTGAAAAATTGTGCTGAACACTGGAATTTGACACAACATTGTAAAATGATTATAAATCAATAAAAAATGTTTAAAAAAAAAGAAGTGAATATAAATCCACTCTGGTGTAAGCCACCTTTTGGCCCACAAATAAAATTCCAAGATGTAAGAGCTCACAGTGGAAAAAAATCACAGAACACACAAGCAAACAAGACACTACTAGCAAGAGCCATAAGAAACAACAAACAGAATCAAACCCATAACATTTCCTATATTAATATGATCAGACATAGACTATAAAATAACTAATTAAAGTAACAAAAGAAGGTATATTAGTTTACTAGGGCCGCCATAAGAAAGTACCACAGACTGGGTGGATTAAACAAAAGAAATTTATTGTCTCACAGTTCTGGAGGCTGGAAGTCCAAAATCAAGTTGTTTGCAAGATTGGTTCCTTCTGAAGGACTGTCAGGAAAGGCTCTTTCCAGAGCTCTCTCCTTGGCTTGTAGATGGCTATCTTCTCCCTGTGTCCTTCACATTGTCTTCCCTCTCTGCATGTTTCTGTGTCCAAATTTCCTGTTTTTATATAAACACTAGTCATATTGGATTAGGCTCAACCTAGTGATCTTATGTAACTTGATTACTTCTGTAAAGTCCCTATCTCCAAATAATATCACGTTCTGAGGTACTGGGGGTTAGGACTTCAACATACAAATTTTGTGGGGAAACAATTCAACCCATAACAGAGGGATGGAACATGTAAGTAAAGAGCAGGAGAATCTAAAATGACAAAGCAGATTTTAAAAAGACTCTATCAGAACTTCTAGGAATGAAAAATATAAAAATTGTTAATAAATACTTAATAACTGAGTTTAACAGCAGATGAGACTTGGCTTAAGATAGAATTCATAGACTAGAAGACTAATCTGAGAGATAATTGAGAATGTAGAGCCAAAAGCCAAGGTCATGGAAATTCCAAAGAGGTTGAAAGGTAGGGTGATAGAATAAGCAGGTCTAGCATACATCTTAAGCAGAATTATAGTAGAAGGTGACAGAGAAAATGGAACAATGGCAGTATTTAAAAAGGTAATAGCTAGGAGGGAGGGTGTAGCTCAAGTGGTAGAGCGCATGCTTAGCATGCATGAGGTCCTGAGTTCAATCCCCAGTACCTCCTCTAAAAAATAAATAAATACGTAAATGTAATTACCTCCCCCCTAAAAATCCGTTCCTAAAAAGGTAATAGCTGAGAGTTTTCCAAAATTGATAAGAGATCAGTCTACAGTGACAATTAGACTCTAAAGTGACTTCTGAAGAGCATCAATAGTCAGAAGACAGAAGACAGTGGATTTATATCTTCAATATGTTGAAGGAAAACAACTTTCAATATGCGATCATATACCCAATTATATATTTATAAAAATCTTTCAAGGGCAAGGTGAAAATAAAGACATTTTCAAACAGATCAACATTTAGGGAACTTGCCCTCACTAAAGGAAATTCTAAAAGATATATCTCAAACAGAAAGAAACTGTTCCCAAGTGAACAGTCAGAGATGCCAGAATGATGAGCAAAAAAGTGATAAATATGTTGGTAAATCTAGATGAACACTAACTATAAGAATCCAGAATAATAAATCATGGGGATACGAGCAAGATAGAAATAAAAGGTGGAGATGACAGCTAATAAGAAATATATTGACTAAGTTTAGACTTTACTAAGTTAAAATGCATGTTAAAATTTATAGGGTAACCACTAAGATAATGGAAAGAGTATACAATTTCCAAATTAATACAGTAAAGAAGTAGTTGGTGTATGCGTTTTCTATTGCTACTGTAAGAATCTACCACAAACATTGTGGCTTAAAACTCATATTATGTATGTATATTGTATGTGTATTAAACAAATCTGGCTAGATTTTATTCAGACCAGATAACTGTGGTTATGCTGGGTTGGGGGTAAGGCAGTATATTATGGACGATTTTCATTTTCATTTTCATTTTACAGAGGCTTTTCCTTTCTCAATGTTTACCTATTTATATTGCTTACATTTTTTGCTCCATGTATTGATTATGTTTGTAGGGAGAAAAATAAGAATACTTGTCTAGTGAAAGACCATAGGAGGAGGAACCTGTCTTGAGTTGGGGCATGAACTCACAGAGATGACAGCAAAGAAGCCACGGAAAACCCAGAAAGGCTACCGTCTACCCTGTAAGCTTTTGTGAGAAACTTTTTTTTTTTTTAACAAAACACAGTCTTACTAGGAGAATCCTGAGCTGAAAATCACTGATCTTTAGAAAGAACC